>NC_080174.1:15707192-15867615 GCF_950295315.1 Erinaceus europaeus
CCAAAATTATTTTGGGGCTGCAGAAGGTGGGAATTGTGCCTTCTATAATTTTTTCTCCACTGGATATGGGCGTTAGCAGATCAATCTATATCTCCACCCTGTTTCTCTCTTCCCTTAGTGGGGTAGAGCTCAGGAGAGCTCACTCACTTCTTTGATATGGATGGCAGCAGTAGTTAAAGGTTTGGGCGCAGAAGGGTTCAAGGACTGAGGGCATGAGCTATCGGTGGGCATCTCATTTCATTTCTAGCCAGTTCATGTTCACTGGATCTGCTCATGTCATTGGTTCAGTTTCAGTCTCTCTTGGCCATCCATGGGAAGAAGTCAAGCAAATCTTTATCTAGCCTTTTATATTCATATCTGTTCCATAATAATAAAAAAACTGGCTTGCTATGATGATAGAAAAGCCTCTGGGAGACATCCAAACAGCACTCTTCATCAATCCTTTTAGGATTGTTTTTTAATAAAAAAAAAGGTTCAACTAGGGATGTAGCCACAGACCTGGAGGTATAAGGCCAACTGATTTTAGGTTCCTGCAGCAAAGGCTAAGATGTGGGTGCAAGGATCTTAAATGGAAAATTGGTCCAACTGCAATAGTATAGGTTGGCCTAGACTACCAGGTTCTTCCATAATGAAAAGGAGTCATGAACATCTGAAGCTTCAGGTGTGTGCCTCAGACAATATAGAGGTGGGGCAGAGCAGGAGGTCCGATTCATTTTATCCTCTGAGTTTTTCTGAAGTCTGCCCAGCTGTGAGGCAAAAGGAAGATTAATCAGACACAGGTAAACCTCAACCATCAAAATGGTCCATAAAGGCAGAGAGAGAGGAACGGTTACTGTGCTGGCTATTATAAGGTGATAATGTTTAAAAAAACATCGAGTTGGGGGTCGGGTGGTAGCGCAGCGGGTTAAGTGCACATGGCGCAAAGTGCAAGGACCTGCAGAAGGTTCCCGGTTCTAGCCCCCCCTTCAGGGGAGTCACTTTACAGGCAGTGAAGCAGGTCTGCAGGTGTCTGTCTTTCTCTCCCCCTCTCTGTCTTCCCCTCCTCTCTCCATTTCTCTCTGTCCTGTCCAACAACCAAGGACATCAACAACAATAATAACCAAAACAAGGCTACAAGAACAAGAGCAACAAAAGGGGGAAAAATGGCCTCCAGGAGCAGTAGATTCATGGTCCAGGCACTGAGCCACAGCTATAACTCTGGAGGCAAAAAAACAAAACAAACAAACAAGAAAAACCACATCAAGTTAGGCTAAAACTGCTTAAATCCTTCAATGACACCTGATAGCACGAAATATAAGCATTTTAGAGTTATTCTGGCTGAAGTTAAGGTTAGTCGGTGGGATGTCAAAAGAAATCTGCATTATTGTAACAAGATATTTCTGGAAATAGGCTGTGCATGTTGCTTGGTCTCCAAGCCACTTTTGCTTTCTACAATGTTCATGTTTCACTAATTCACTTTTATAGAAGACCCATGTTAGGATCTATGACAAAGTTAAACTGACTCCATCCAAAAAAAAAAAAATGGGGAGAGGACATGAACATTCTATTTACCACAGAAGAGATCCAAAAGGCCAATGAACATGAAGAATGCTCCAAGTCACTGGTTGTTAGAGAAATGCAAATAGAAACAACAATGTGATGCCACTTCATTCCTGTGAGAATGTCATCAGAAAGGGCAGCAGCAACAAATGCTGGAGAGGTTGTGGGGTCAAAAGAACCCTCCTGCACTGCTGGTGGGAATTTAAATTAGTCCAATCCTAGTGGAGAACATTCTGGAGAACTCTCAGAAGGCTAGAAGTGGACCTACTGTATGGTCCTGCAATTCCTCTCCTGGGGATATACCCTAAGAAACCAAGCACACTCATCTTCAAAAATTTATGTATATAGCCCAAAGCTGGAAGCAGCCCAAGTATCCAATAACAGATGAGTGGCTAAGTAAATTGTGGTATACATACACAATGGAATACTATTCAGCTATTAAAAATAGTGACTTCACTTTCTTCACTTCATCTTGGATGAGCTTGAAGGAATCATGTTAAGTGAAATAAGTCAGAAAGAGAAGGATGAGTATGGGATGATCTCACTCACAGACAGAAGTTAAAAAACAAGAACAGAAAGGAAAACACAAAGCAGAACTTGGACTGGAGTTGGTGTATTACACCAAAGTAAAAGACTCTAGGAGTGTGTGTGTGGGGGGCGGGGGTCAGGTCCTGGAACATGATGGCAGAGAAGGACCTAGTGGGAGTTGAATTGTTATGTGGAACACTGTAAAATGTTATGTATGTACAAACTAATGTATTTTACTATTGTTTGTAAACCATTAAACCCTTATAAAGAAAAGAAGAAGAAGAAGAAGAAGAAGAAGAAGAAGAAGGAGAAGGAGAAGGAGAAGGAGAAGGAGAAGGAGAAGGAGAAGGAGAAGGTGAAGAAAGTGAAGAAGAAGGAGAAGAAGGAGAAGGAGGAGGAGGAGGAGGGGAAGGAGAAGGAGGAGAAAATAAGAAGGAGGAGGAGGAGGGGGAGAAGGAGGAAGAAGAGGAGGCAGTGGTAGCAGCAGCAGTCCTGGCCTGCCACCTGGGAGTACTATGGCATTGAGGGAAGCTTTGATTCTGTGATCTCTCCTACTCTCACTCTCCCTCACTCTCTCTCTGTCTGAAAAGGTCATCTTGGAGAAATAAAATCATACATGTATGAGGTCCTAATGAAAAAAAAATCTTTTTTACTATCTGTTTTCTCTAACCAAAAGAAATCTGGCATGAATTAATATTTTATGATAAAAGGTAAACATTAAAATAGCATTTAGTGCTTATGCAACAGTGATTGTTCTAGAGGTAGCCTTTACCCGAAGAAGCAAAAGTGACCCTGAATTGCCCAGATCCACACAGGTATACATTGATCCTGTTATTCCTGCTTTGACAATACATTTGGCATGATTTTAGGTTTAATTTACTATTTATAATGATTCAATGGGTTCCTTTTTGGACCTGAAAACTCAAAATGTTTTCCAAATACATGCAGTTGTTAAAAACAAAAAGATTTAGTTGCTTTATTGAAGAGAGAGCAGTACAACACTCTCCAATATATGCAATGCTAGGATCAAACTCAGGGCTCCATGTCTTATGACATGAACATAATTAGCATGTGGCTGATGTCAGCCTGAGGAGCATACAACAGACTTATGTGAACCCACAAGGGATTGTGGGTATACAGGAAGTTATTTCAGGGAGTGAATGGAGGAAAGCTCTCTGTTCTTGCTGCACTTTCCTGCTTTCCTTCTCCCTGGATCTGCCATGTTGCTTCCTCCAAGATTCGAAACTGTAGCCAAGTGTTGGTAACTAGCTCAAAGACTCATGGCTCCCCACCATCATGACTAGCCAATCTTTGCCCCTTTGCCTAGTCTGTTGCCAAATTTTTATGGATCTAAATAACCCACTATCTAATAAGCCTCCCATTTGTTAAACCTGTGCAAAGCTTTCGGTTTTTTAATTACAATATCCACCCACACAAGTCCTGTACTCTACTTGCTTAGCCATTTCACTGCCATTTTACTTTCAGAGGTGGGGAACCTGTATTGACAAGACAGTTTAGAGATTCTATAGAACTATATAGGATTGAGAGCTCTCATTCCTGACCCTACTGAATCGACTTACAAGTTTTTCTACCAATGTCTTTGCCAGCACCAGCCCCTGCTGGATAAGTATCACAGGGACAGGGCATTCTTTAAGAAGGATTCACTGCCCCAAGCACTTGTCTATGGCAGTCAGTGAATGAATCTGTTTTTCATCTCTGGCATGCTTCTTCTCTGAGCATCTTTAAAGGATGTTCAGTTGGCCAGAAAGACAGAATCTAGAGAATTCTGGGAGTGTTACAGCCTGAAGGAAGGCGTGACAAGCCATCTAACAGGAAGCTTCTCATTTCACCAGTGAAGAATGGAAGGTCCCCAGGCAGGAGAGACAAGAGCTACAACTCCACAATATAAAGTAAAAAAAAAAAAAAAAAAAAAATCCATGTAAAAATCTGCCTTCTGTCTGTGAATGAGTCCCAGGCCCTGCCAATGTTGCAACAAGAAAAGAAGTTAAAGGTGGTCCTGATGGGGAAAACAATGCACAGTGGAAAAGCAGGGATAATCATGGTGGTAAACCTCCAGGACTGTTTCTCCTTTTTGTTCACTGTAAGCATTTCCAATCATCTCAGGTCATTTAGTAAAGGCTGCTGCACAGGTACTTTCCAAAGAATTATCTGAAGACAAGAGTCACAAAGTGCACATGGCCAAACTAATCAAAATTTTTTTTAAATTTATTTTTTTAGGATTTTTTTTAACGTTTTAAAATATTTATTTATTCCCTTTTGTTGCCCTTGTTGTTTCATTGGTGTAGTTATTAATGTTGTTATTGTTGGATAGGACAGACAGAAATGGAAAGAGAAGGGGAAGACAGAGAGGGGGAGAGAAAGACACCTGCAGACCTGCTTCACCACCTGTGAAGTGACTCCCCTGCAGGTGGGGAGCCGGGGGCTTGAACCAGGATTCTTCCGCCAGTCCTTGCGCTCTGCACCACCTGTGCTTAACCCACTGTGCTACCGCCCGACTCCTAAAATTTATTTTTATACATTCCAAAAGTATTTCCTGAGATCTTACTGGGTGCTATCTACAGAAATTTAAAAGGAGAAAAGGTTGGATATTACCCAAATTATTCAAAGTCAACAGATTTCATAGAATGGGGTAATGAAAAACAAACAAACTCAAAGTAATATCAGCAAGTCGTCCCTTAATAGCCTTCACAGATTCTTAGAAACTGTATATTTTTTTCTTAAAGAAAAACAATGCCTAAGAAAATCCATTTTTAACCATAGACTAATTTATCAGAAGAGCATAATTCTTTTTTTTATAAATAAAGATTTTTTAAAAGATTTTATTTATTTATTAATGAGAAAGATAGGAGGATAGAGAGAAAGAACCAGACATCACTCTGGTACATGTGATGCCGGGGATTGAACTCAGGACCTCATGCTTGAGAGTCCAGTGCTTTATCCACTGCGCCACCTCCCTGACCACAGAGCATAATTCTTATGACATATTTCTGGTCACAAATATATCACCAATCTAAACACAGACTGATACCACTTCTAATACCAAGCACTCATCTGTATTCATTCATGCAGTGATTCAGGTTGTAGGTAGCTGCAATCTACCCCAGCAGCTCAGAGCACAAGGTGAGAGCCAACCCTGAACAGGGCACCCTCCTATTTCACGATACACACACACACACACACACATATTCACTGACTGGGACACATGACACATGGCACATGGTAATGAACCTTAGGATAATGAATACCTCTAGGATGTGGAAGAAAATAGAAATCTTAAGAGAAAATTCATGAGGACATCGAGGAAGCATGCAAACTCCCACATAGACAGTTGCCTACACTGAGATTCAAATTCTTCTCTCATCAGCCTCCTAATGAAACAGTGTGGAATGAAAAATGGCATTCAAAGTTAGTTCTTTGGATTCATTTGTCTAGGGACTGGCAGATCCAAGAGTGGAGAACAGCTATGTCTAGTTGGGCCTAGTGAGAATGTATAAGAAAACGTATTCATGGGTTTCTAGAACTTGTCTAAATACTAAAGACTTCCCTAAGATAGCAATAGATAGTTTTCAAGAAAAGTAACTGACAAGATGGCAGAAAGAGACTGGACTAAGAGAATCCCACTGCAAGAGGTGAAATTGAGGAACCTCCTAGACTTCAGATACCCACACAAGACTCCATGAGAAGAACGCCGAGCTGCCAATTTTCAGATGCTATTATGATTCCATCGGACTTCCTTGGGAAGACAGTCTCACCAATGCATTCCCAGTGGGGAATGATAGATATAGGCTGAGGGTATGGACCCACCATACCAGCCAATGCCTATGTCCAGCAGAGAAGTAATTACAGAATCCAGAACTCCAGCCTTCTGCAAGCTCCCAGAATTTTTGTCCCATACTCCCAGAAGGGTAAACAATAGAGGAAGCAAACCAATGGGCTCTGTACCCCCATTACACCAGGACCTAAAGTATTTGTCACCAGGAATCTTTTTTATTTTTTATATGGCATCAATGAAAAGGAAGAAAATCTAGAAAGTACCAGGGGAAGCCAAGCATGGATTCGCCTGAGAGAGAAGAGAGAAAAAGGAAAAACACTTGGAAGTAGTTAATAGGTGTAGTGGTGAGCTAGAGAGGGAGTGAAGGCCGGACCATTGGGAAAATGGGGAATATATATATATATATATATATATTCAACCTATGTCATGACCTTCGGAGAACTGCTGCAGTTTCCAGTGGAGGGGATGGGACATAGAACTCTGGTGGTGGGAACTGTGTGGAATTATACTCCTATTATCTTACAATTTTGTAATCAGTATTAAATCACCAATAAAATAAAATTAAAACATAAAAAAGAAAACTGATGGGGATCGGCTGGTAGTGCAACAGGTTAAGTGCACATTGTGCAAAGCACAGGGACTGGTGTATGGCTCCCCATTGGAGCCCCAGCTCCCCACCTGTAGAGGGGTCAATTCACAAGCTGTGAAGTAGGTCCGCAGGTGTCTAGCTTTCTTTCCCCCTCTCTGTCTTTCCATACTCTCTTGATTTCTATCTGTCCTGTCCAACAACAACAGCAACAACAACAATAACAATGACAATACCAAGGGCAACAAAAATGGGAAAAAAGTGGCCTCCAGGAGCAGTGGATTCATAGCACAGACACTGAGCCCCCAGCAATAAGCCTGGAGGCGAGAAAATAAAGAAGAAAAGAAAAGAAAAGAAAAAATGAAAACTGATGAGGAGATTCTTGTCTACATGGACTGAGATGGGAAGAGAGAAAGGCATGGAGGCCATGGTCAGAGATGAGAGATAGTCAGTAAGGATACAGGTCAGCCAGGGGTCTGGGGTGAGAGGGATGGAGATGGCATGGTGGCATATGCTCTTGGTTTAGATGAAATCCATAGAGGGGCAATCAGGGTGCCCTACATGTGCTCAGACACTGAGCAAGGGAAAGCATTCTAGAATATTCTATTCCTTCCTCATCCCCCCACCACTTCCATTGTAAACTTCCATTGTAAACTTTATACTATAGAGGACAAACTTGGATCTGCGACCTACTTGAAGGGCTATCAGCAGTGACATTAACATCAGCAGATCAATACACCCTCCCGGCTCATCTGTCAGTTGACTGCCCTCCCACCCTGCCCATACATTCATGGCTAATATAACCTCAGTTGCAGAAGGAAGCCAGCAGGGGCCAAAAAGTAAAGCTGAATTAAATAAAGCCACAGTATGCACCACCTGTTGCATAACTCAAAGATAAGCAGTTCAAGTATTTAGATTGTGGATACAGATTTTTGAAAGTGTTGGAAAGTTTTAAATAGCAAAGTGGGCAAAAGGCATAGCAATGTGAGGGCTCGAGGGAATATGACATCATGGAACGTAAACAACACTACAGAATCCAGAGTCAGAGATGAAAGAGTAGATCTGTCAGATATAGTTTAAAATTGCTACAATAAAGAAAATTTAAGGGAGTCGGGCAGTAGTGCAACAGGTTAAGCGCAGGTGACGCAAAGCACAAGGACCGGTGTAAGGATCCCGGTTTGAGCCCCTGGCTCCCCACCTGCAGGGGAGTCCCTTCACAAGCGGTGAAGCAGGTCTGCAGGTGTCTATCTTTCTCTCCCCCTTTCTGACTTCCCCTCCACTCTCCATTTCTCTCTGTCCTATCCAACAACAATAATTACAACAATAAAATAACAAGGGCAACAAAAGGGAATAAATAAATAAATATTTTTTTAAAAAAGAAAACCTGTATCTTAATGCTTTTCAGCCACCAGGTGAATGCAGGTGATACCTAACATCTCCAACCTGACTTCCTTGGGCAGACGACCTCACCAATGTGTCTTGCAATCCCACCTCCCCATAGCCTTACCCAACTAGGAAAAGACAGAAACAGCCTGGGATTATGGAGCAACCTGTCAACACCCATGTCCATTGGAGAAAGCCATTACAGAATCCAGACCTCCCACCTTCTGCATCTGATAAAGATCTTTGTTCCACACTCCCAGCAGGATAAGAATAAGGAAGCAATTACAGAAGCCAGACCTTCTACCTTCTGCAACCCTCAATGACCCTGGGTCTATGCTCCCAGAGGGCTAGAGAATGGGAAAGCTATCATGGGAGGGGGTGGGTTATGGAGATTGGGTGGTGGGAATTGTGTGGAGTTGTACCCCTCCTACCTTATGTTTTTGTTCATTAATCCTTTCTTAAATAAAAAATTAAAAAAAAAAAGAATAAGGAAACTTCCAATGGAGGGGATGGGAGACAGAACTCTGGTGGTGGAAATGGTATGGAATTGTACCCTTCTTATCCCACAATCCTGTGAATCATTATTAAATCACTAATAAAAATAAAATTTAGAAAAAGAAAATCAAAGAGGTAGAAGAAAAATCAAGGCAAATAGATACAAGAGAACTCAGGAACATTTATCAAGGGGATGCAGTGAAATTCAGCAAAAAATAATGAATGAGCTCAGAAATAATTAACAAGCAGAAGGTGGCAAATTACTTCAGTTTTTGCTTGTCTGGGAAGGCCTTTGTATCTCCTTTGTATCTGCAAGAGTTTTCCAGAAACTCTATAATCCAGAAAGAGTGGCTTGATACGTTCAAAACTACTCAGATATATATATATATATAAGTGCCAGCCAAGAACACAAGAAGAAAATGTTTTAGAAAAAACAAAACCAAACTCAGCAGAAGGAAGGACATCATGAAAAGTTAGAACAGAAATGAACAAAATAGAATTGAATCAACAAGGTGATTCAAGAGATCTATGAAATAAACACTTGGCTCCTTACAATGACCAATAGACAAACTTTTAGTCAGACATGAAAAAGAGAGACAGAAAATACAAGTAAGTACATTCAGAAATGAAAGAGGAGAAGGTCCAATAAAAACAACTGGAATATGTAAGAGAAACCACTGATACTCAAGCCCAGTTCAATTTGTGGGAAGTAGTAAGATGATGGAGAGAGAGTCACAGGCTTTTGTGGCAAAGGGATCTAACTTGGGAAAAAGAAATAAAAAGTATAAAGGCATCCTTTACAGTAGATAAACTTCCGTAATGAATCAAATTGCATTTTTCTGGGGCGAGATGGTGATGCACCTGGTTAAGCATTCACATTGCAGTGCACAAGGACCTAGGTTCAAGCCCTTGCATTCCACCTGAAGAGACAGCTTTACAAGTGGTGAAGCAGGCATGCAGTGTCTCTCTGTCTCCGTCTCTCTCTCCATATCTCTATCTCTATCTACCCCCTCCACTCAAATTTTCTCAATCGCTATCCAATAATAAATAAAAAATAGTTAAAAGACTTAAAAATATATATATTTTTTTTAATTTTTTATTTAAGAAAGGATTAGTGAACAAAGGCATAAGGTAGGAGGGGTACAACTCCACACAATTCCCACCACCCAATCCCCATAACCCACCCCCTCCCATGGTAGCTTTCCCATTCTCTATCCCTCTGGGAGCATGGACCCAGGGTCGTTGAGGGTTGCAGAAGGTAGAGGGTCTGGCTTCTGTAATTGCTTCCCCGCTGAACATGGGCGTTGACTGGTCGGTCCATACTCCCAGTCTGCCTCTCTCTTTCCCTAGTAAGGTGTGTCTCTGGGGAATCTGAGCTCCAGGACACATTGGTGGGGTCTTCAATCCAGGGAAGCCTAGTCAGCATCCTGGTGGCATCTGGAACCTGGTGACTGATCGCTATCCAATAATAAATAAAAAATAGTTAAAAGACTTAAAAATATTTTTAAAAGTTGCATTTTTCTATTCTTATCTAACAGTCCAATGAAGATGTTTCAAGTTTGCTCTGTTCTGTTCCATTTTTTCAGAGACCCTAGCTGGGTTTTAGCTCTGCCATGTCCAATATTTGATCTCCAAAATGCCTCTGGTAGTTGTTGTTCCAGTGATAAGCAGTCAGGAAAGTATAAACTCTAGGAGATCTCTTACTGGGGGGAGTCAGCCAGGCCTGTGAGTGATAAACTTCTGTCCCATATACAAACTCAATGGAGAAAACTTAGTCTGTGGTCACTCTAGAAGTTGTTCAATGTAGCTGGTTAGCCATATATGTAGTTGCTACAGAAGAAGAAATGAATCTGTGTTGATGACAAGTTAGCAACTACTGTCACCAGCAGAATGTGACAAGTTTGTTGATTCAATACCATTTTCTGGCAGCAGCAAACACCACACACGAAGTTTCATAGCATGTACATCACAATATTCTGGCCCCACCAGAAATGAAAACTCACAATATCTATTAGTACAATAAGTGATTAGAAATATTACACGAATAAAGGCCACAATTTATGGAAACTTCTGCATAATCTTTCAGCATTCCCCCCACACATGTGACAGCAAATCCAATTTTACTGGTAGGTCGCTCAGCATCATGATATAACTGTGGCTTAAAAAATGTCATTGGGGGTCGGGAGCGCATGTGGAGCAAAGTGCAGGGACTGGTGTAGGGATCCCGGTTCGAGACCCCAGCTCCCCACCTTCAGGGGAGTCATTTCACAGGCGGTGAAGTGGGTCTGCAGGTTTCTATCTTTCTCTCCCCCTCTGTCTTCCCCTCCTCTCTCGATTTCTCTCTCTCCTGTCCAACAATGAACGACATCAACATCAACAACAACAATAATGACCACAGCGAGGCTACAAGGGCAACAAAAGGAGAAAAAAAAAAAAAAGGCCTCCAGGAGCAGTGGATACATGGTGTGCAGGCTTGACCAAGCCCCAGCAATAACCCCGGAGGCAAAAAAAAATGTCATTGACTGTGTCCTTTTGGAGTCTGTACAGTTGAAGGCACATGTTTTGCTGAAACATGAATTCTATTAGTCCTCATTTTCATATGCAAAAAATCTGATTCATGTGTTGGGATCAGAAAAACTGAGTTTTTACTCTGTCATATCATGAAAACTCTATAAAGAATAACCTCCAGGCAGTCAATCAGATCAACTTTTTATGTCTTCTTCCCCTATCCATATAATGAGGGCCAGAATATTGACCTCTCTTGTAATGCATTTTACAAAGTCAACATCAAGTTTTACATTGATGTTATTAATCAAATTTACAATGAAATGGCTAATGAGTAATTAGCCTTGGAACAGTGGCTCCACTATAATTGTATGCTCAAAGATCTGCTACCCTTCATGAAGGTTTGACCCCATGCAGGAAACAATTAATGTTACTTCTTATCTGTTGGTATTATGGATGATAGTAAACAAGGTCTGACTTTAAAAAGAATAATAATCATTTTTGGGATGGGCGGGTGCGGGTTAAGCACACATAGTGCAAAGTGCAAGGACCCCAGCAAGAATCCGGGTTCCAGCCACCGCCCCCTACAGGGGGCGTTACTTCACAAGCGGTGAAGAAGGTCTGTAGGTGTCTTTCTCTCCCCCTTTCTGTCTTCCCCTCCCCTCTCAATTTCTCTCTGTCCTATCCCTTCCCCCAACCCCCCCAAAAAATGGCCACAGGAGCAGTGGATTCGTGGATTCATAGTGTAGGCACCCAGCCTCAGTGATAACCCTGGAGGCAAAAAAAATCATTTCTGGCAAATGAATCCTTGGAGGGCTTATAAATACTAAGACTTTATAATTTAGGCAAAACTATTTAGTGAGAATTTATTTTCAACTACGTTTGCAAGGAGTCTAAAATGGGGTTTTATACTGTTTCTTGCTTCCATTAACATACAGGTGTGAACATGATAATGATAAAACCGTAACTATATTATGACATAATAATTATATATAAAGAAAGTGCAGAAAATTGCACATAAAGCCTTACAGAGAGTTTCAAGAAGGTAATATTTCATTTGCCCTTTGAAGAATGATTAGAAATTCAATGGACAAGGTAGGGATGGTGAATGAGAAATGCAAGATCACAGGATATTTTTGACAATTAGAATTAAGAGGGGAAATTAATTCTCTTATTAACACTAATCATAGGTGATAGTTACAAGCAAACAATCAAGGCTGTAGATTGGTTGTCCCAAAGTGTTTACAGATCATTTGTTTGGTGACAGGTTAATGTGGCTTCTGAAATTGAAGAACCTAAGGCCAAAAACTAAGTTAGAGAAATATTAGGTTAAATAAGGTTACACCTATTTCATTACTGCATGCATTACTTGGAGCACAAAGAAATGCAAATGAGTCCCGTAGAACAAAGGACTTATCTAACCTAAATCAAGGCTCCAAATGTCTCACTGTATGTTCATTCAGATTATACTGTAGGGACAGCTTAAACTTTAGCTGGATTTTGTAATGTTGTTTTGATGTTTAAGTATTTTTAATGTGACAAATGTTCCATGAACATAACTCTCCTATGTGTTTGAAGCCATCTCTTGAGATTTTGGTGGGGGGGTGAGAATGATTGATTTTTCTCATGGTTACCCAAAATACTCAAGACTTAAATTGAAAAGTCACCACTACAAAATATCAGAAAATATTCAGGCTCCATGCCACAAGAAGAGACTCCTGGGGAGTACTCTAAACTCTTTTTTTTTTTCCTAAGCTCTGCCAACAATGGATCAGTTTATAGAGGAGGTGAGCAGCCTATATTCAAAATGACACAGATAACTGGCACAATGAGTGAGAAAACTGATTTGCTGAACAGGAAACAATATAATTCAACAGAGAAGACTGGGCCATCTTGGATACAAAATATCAAGTACCCATATAGGAAATGAGAGTCTTAATGTCTGTGACAAATCAGAGAGAGATATGTGTGATCACAATTCAAGAAATATGCCAGGGGTTGGGGCCAGGTGGTGGCACAACTGGTAGAGTACAAGTACTACAATGTGCAAGGACCCAGGTTCAAGCTTCCCCACCTGTAAGGGGGAGCTTCAGGAGCAGTGAAGCAGGTCTGGAAGTCTCCCTTTCTCTCCCACTCTATTGCATCTTCTCTTCTCAATTTCTCTCTGTTCTATCAACTAAACTAGAAAGGGGAAGAAGGGGGGTGGACTCACCACCTGTGAAGTGGGTTTTTAGTTCTAGCACTAACCTCAGCGATAACCGTGGTGGAAATGAAAACAAATAAATAAATAGTTTCATTTGATCTAGAAAGAAAAAAAAACCTATAGAGTCATTTTTTAGTACTTCAAGAATAAGACTAGGTGAATTCTCTCTTACTTGTCATTTCTTTTTCCTCTCAGTTAACTCACAATTGGGATAACTGCACATCATGTAGCTTTCAAATCCAGTTAACTGTCAAACTTCTATATGAATAAGAAGGTGAGTAAAGATACACAAACTAAAGTTTTGCTGGCACTTACTGAATGTAAGGCACTATGAGAAAGGCATTATTCTATGTTCCTTATGTACATGAGTTTATTTAATTTTCTTTTTTAATGTGTTTTTAATCTTTATTTATTTACTTAACTGGATAGAGCCAGAGAGAAATTGAAAGAGGGAGACACCTACAGCACTGTTTCACCACTTGTGGAGCTTTTTCCCTGCAGGTGGGGACCAGGGACTTGAACCTGGGTCCTTGTGCACTGTAATGTGTGCATTCAACCAGGTGTGTCACCACCTGACCCCCCTTATTTAATTGTCACATTTAAAAAATTTTATTTATTTATTCCCTTTTGTTGCCCTTGTTGTTTTATTGTTGTAGTTATTATTGTTGTTGTCGTCGTTGTTGGATAGGACAGAGAGAAATGGAGAGAGGAGGGGAAGACAGAGAGGAGGAGAGAAAGATAGACACCTGCAGACCTGCTTCACCGCCTGTGAAGCGACTCCCCTGCAGGTGGGGAGCCGGGGTTCGAACCGGGATCCTTATGCCGGTCCTTGTGCTTTGCGCCACCTGTGCTTAACCCGCAGCGCTACAGCCCGACTCCCATAATTGTCACATTTTATAGATGAAAAAGTGAGGTAGAGCTGTAAGAAAAAAATCTTTTAAAAATTATTTTATTATCTTTATGCATCTGATAGAGATAGCCAGAAATTGAGAGTAAGGGGGGAGATAGAAAGGGAGATAGACAGAGAGACACCTGCAGACCTACTTCACCACTTGTGAAGCTTTCCTCCTGTATGTTGGATCCGGGGGCTTAAACCCTGGTCCTTGTGCACTGCAACATGTGTGTTCAACTAGGTGTGCTGCCACCTAGCCCTGTAAGAGAATTTCTCATACTAGTAGTTGGTGAAGCTTAAGATCTGAATCCCAGCAATATACCTCTAGGTCTCAAACCCTGATGCTATTAATGCAATTTCCTCTGTGTGTTATAGAAATGATCCTTTCACAGAACTATATCCTGAGTACTAAGACCTTATACTGGCATTTAAATAAATTTAGCTATTTTTATGGAAAAAGATCCTTAGCTTTTGAGAAAAATAGCTTAAGCAACTGATTCATAATAACTTCCCAAAAGACAGACTAGCCATGCTACTCTTTTGAAAATAATAATAAAAACAGGACTAGTGGAATTCACATCTAATCTGGGGAGTACTCTAAACTCTCTTTTTTTCCCCTAAACTCTGCCAACAATGGATCAGCTTACAGAGGTGAGCAGCCTATATTAAAAATGACACAGATAACTGGCACAATGAGTAAGAAAACAGAGTTTCTATTTCTCCAGAATTATGGAGGTAACTCCTGCAATTCTTCATATCCATTTGGCAGATGACCTGCTGGCCAAGCACCCATTAGCCTCTTTCCTCGTATCTCACCTACTTCAATGTCCTGGTTCGGGGCAATGCTATTCATTAGGACGGCTGGTTTTACTACCGCAGCACTGCTCATTATGTATGACCTGTGTGTACACTTTTGCATCTCCAGAAAAATGGTAAAAGACAAAATAGTTGTACTGTTCTTTGCCCAATAAGCTCTTGCAAATTTTCTTGCATGTTTCAGAGAATGTATCATGGCTGATAAATCTTTATCAACTCAACATGAGAGAAATAAACATAATCACAGTTCCACTCGAGGCATTTTGATACACACAGTCAATGTTTCACAAGCCTCCTTTGCTTTTGGTCCATCCTACATGGTTTTGGATACTCTCATTCTGGATTCATTCTTTTGTTATTGTCATTGGTCCTTAGGACACTCCCATACTGGTACAAACCAATGGCATATTCCTGTTGGTGGGGATTCTAAGAACTAGATATTAGGACTTGGTCTTTATGGGTACTTATTCTATAGCATAAGAGATAAAGTCCAACAAAATTATTAACTAGAGGTGACCAGGTGGTGGCGTACATGGTTGAGTGCTTATTGTTAGAGTGTGCAGCAATCAGGGTTCAAGCCTCTGGTCTCCAACTACAGGGGGAAAGCTTTCTCAGTGGTCAAGCAGCATTGCAGGTGTCTCTGTGTTTCGCTTTCTCTCACCCTCTTCTCCTCTCTTGATTCCTGGTTGTCTCTATACAATAAACAAATATTTTTTTAAAAATTTAAATATTAATTAAATACAGGTTTGTCTACTCTCTTGCACCTCCCACCCTTCTTCATTGCCCTGATTCCTAGGAGTTTCTCTCCCAACTTATTAAAACTTCTGCCCAAGAGGGCTAAGTCAGCAATTTTATCAGTTGATGTAATTCACCTCTGCATCAATAGTGAGCTCATCTGCCTAGTTGAGGGACACAAGTCTTTAGACTCAGTTAATTTTTCCTACTAGGGAGTAATAGGAAAAGCTTTGTTTTGCTTTCTGAAGGTGATTATGGTAAGCAAAAAAAAAAAAGTAAAGAGAAGAAAGAAAACTGCTAAATGGTTTTTCTCATCTGTAGATTCTAGATGGATCAAGAAAATGAATTTGCAAAAATAAAAACGGTAACTCAATAGTTTCAGACTGTGAGAAGCATGGTGTTATCTGGGGGAAGGAACTTTGGTGATGGGTCCTATCTCTGACATCTACATATTGGAGTGTGAAACTATACCTCTGAAAACCTAAAGTTGTATAAAGCGCTATTAAATCACTATTAACGAAAAGAATAAAAATAAAACCAGAAAACAGAATCTTTGAAAGACAGACTTTCCCCAGCATCATAGCACAAAGGTACTATTAAGTATCTGGTGATGTAATTGAGTAGAGTAGGCTGGACTAAAACAACAGGGAGTGCTGAGGTCTGAGGCAGGACAGACACACTTCCTCCACACACGTTGCCAGTTGCCATTGCTGCCATGCACTGATATCATTCTATCAAGGCAGAAATTCTATGCTTTTCCCAATAAAGGTTGCGGAATATGTTTTCTTAGTGTTATTTTTTAGTAAAGGGAGTAAGTCAAGGTTCTTACAGGTAGGTGGCAAGGCATGTGGCCTATCATTGAAATATATGTTCAGCCTCTTCTAATTTTAAGTGATGGTAAAACACTCTGCAAAACTTACAAAAACATATTACGGCACCAAGTTATCAAAGGGCATGTGACTTCAGACATGCTTGTTTTAGTGATTTAATATTGATTAACAATATTACATGTTAATAGAAGTATAACTCCACATTGTTCCCACCACCAGAGTTCTGAATTCCCAATCCATACTACTGTAAGCTACAGCAGTTTTCCTAAGGTTACAGATACGGGTTAACTATTATTTCTACAACTATCTGTCTATATTTGCAAATATTTGCCCCCCCTTTAAGGTTCCATCTTCTCTTCCTTTGCAACTCCTACATAAATCTATTACTATATTCCAATGTCCCTCTCTTTTTCCTCTTCTCTCCCTGGGTCCTGATAGAGTGGGAGTTCAGAGCTCTCGGGTTCTCTTCCCCTTATCACTTCTCCCCCACTGCAAGCATGGATCAAACTGATTTTGGGGGTGCAGAAGGTGGGAGTTCTGGCTTCTGTAACTGCTTCTCCACTGGACATGGGCATTGGTAGGTCAATCCATAGCCCCAGCCTGTTTCTATCTCTCCATAGGGGGACAGAGTTTGGGAGAGGTGAAGTTCCAGGACATATTGGTGAGGTCGTCTGCCCAGAAAAGAGACATGTACTTTGGACAGTCATATCCTCCCCATCTGTTCTTTAGTCCCAAATCCTATAGATGCTGCAAATGTAGGCTTTTAATGGTGATAGCCCCAAATATGACCTGTATATAGAGCTGGCCACTAATACTCATCAGGAGGAGAATGCATTATAATTTTCAATGCATTATTAATGCATTGGTCTAATCTGATTCTCACAACCATCAATCAGCACACTCTCATTATTGGCCAAATGGTGGTATATCGGTATCTGTTTAACTATGATTAAATTTGTGTATGTATGCATACTCATACACATTTGATGATATATGGTTGTCTGTTATAAGTTGATTTAGTTTCAGCATAAGTCTCTTACAAATTCTAAAACGTTAAAGCATGTAATTTACATAAAATAAATAAAACTAAATAATGCAATCATGAAAGTAAACTATTTTCTGGGTCAGAAACTCAAAGATTTAAAAACAGTTGAGTATAATCTCACAGAGAATGTGAAGAAATTAAAACACAATATGATTCTGATTCTTTAGAAAGTGAGACAATGGTGAGTTTAATAAAAAGATTCTTATGTACCCTTTCTGGGAAAAAGAACACTCAGAACAAACATGTAGCCAATTAATATATCCTAGAGTTAGAGAAATAAATGTATTAAAAGAAAATAAAAAAGAAAAAGAGCCCATGCATTTATCAGAGTCCAGAATTTCCTTCTGTTATGATTCAGTGCTCAATAATGACCTGGTTAGAATTTGTTATTTATTTAGATTTATTTTTAAGAAAGGGAACACCTGACTGGATCAAAATGGTACAAAATGTATATTTTCTCCACTGGCAGTCATGTTTTTGCTGCACACTTACAAACTGGCAACTCAGCATGTATGTCAAAGTCCCAAATGTATGCTTAGCACTAACCTCTGAGGGAGAGGTCAACCAAAATAAAAATCAGGAGTCTGACATTACAAGAACCAGACTTTGCGCTCTGCTATACTCACCAAAGCCAATGTTATCATTTGAAGGACCCTGGCTGGTGGTCAGTTGGTGTCCTGTATACTCCTCAATATAATACTTGCTTGGAATCTAAGTTCCTTTTTGGTAGAGAACTATTTAAGGCCCAAGGCATCAGGGGATTTCCCCCAGCTCAAGAAGCAGACTTTGTTACCACTGAAGTCACATTGCTCTGCTAAGTTAGATACATCAAGAACAAGTTGTCTTTCTCCGTCATCAGTTTTTGTCTAATCTTAACAGTGCAACTTACTTAGCCAACCATGTGAAATTAGGGCTATGAAGACAGCTGGAGGTAGGATTTGCAGAAAATAAAATTTACACATTTTCATACCATATATGAGGTATCATCAGCTCGTATTTAATTGACAGGTTCTTGGAAACACAGATGCTATTGAATTCTATTGAAAAATAGAATTCAATAGCATCAATACAGCTGCAGTCTGACTGATACTATGTCAAATCCCAAAGGCTATTTTCTTTATCACAAAAACATCACCAGTGTCCTAAATATAGACCCAAATACTTCTTTTTTTTTTCAGTTTTTATTATCTTTATTTATTTATTGTATAGATATAGCCAGAAATGGAGAGGGGAGACAGAGATAGAGAGGAAGAGAGACAAAGAGAGACACCTGCAGTCCTGCTTCACCACTTGTGAAGCTTTCCCCCTGCATGTTGGGTCTGGGGGCTTGAACTCAGGTCCTTGTGCATTGTAACATGTGCATGCAAACAAGTGTGCCACCATCCCGCCCTTCAAACATTTCTAATGCTAGGCAATCATATGCATTCACACATTGGGCTCATTTATTCATTTCCCATCCCCTTTATTTGAGTTAGAACCTGCAGGTGGCAGGAACCTTACCCTACAGTTTAGGACACAAGCTGGATCCAGATCTGGACAGGTCACCTTCCCACTGCAGAAAGCATCGCATATGCCCCCAAACCCACTATGACTGGGATAATTATAACATCTCAAAAGTGCACTTTGAAAACTAGTTGAAAACTAGCCTCTGGAGAATACCCACACAGACATGGGGAGGACATGAAAACACCACATAGATATATATTGTTTTCTTTTCTCATCATCATAATTACAAGTGAGGGAAGTCATTAAATGAGCAGATATTACAAACTCCATTTTATTCTCTCCAAAGCTCTCTTTTTCCTTACCTTAATTAACATTACTTGGCAAAGAATTATAGGGCTGGCAGCATAGCTCAGCGGAGGGTGCACCTGCTTTGACATGCAAATGGCCCAGGTTCAGGGTGCCTACCACATTGGAGGGAGCTTCAGTGGTGTGGTATAACTCTTTCTGTCTGTCTTCTCTCTTCTCTCTTCTCTCCTCTCTCCTCTCTCTCTCTCTCTCTCTCTCTCTCTCTCTTTCTCCCCTCCTATTTGTAAAAGGCATCTCAGGACGTCAGTGGTGTGGTATAACTCTTTCTTTCTGTCTGTCTTCTCTCCTCTCCTCTCTCTCTCTCTCTCTCTCTCTCTTTCTCTCACTCCTCCCATCTGTAAAAGGCATCTCAGAACAGTGGAATTTCAGCAATGGGCCAAAACAAACAAAAGATGAGTGCAGTAAGTAAAGACATACAAGACAACTGCTAGATGGTTTTTGCTCATATGAGAATATAGATAATTGTGACACGTGAACTTGCAACAACAACAAAAAAGGAAAAACCAATCTTTCTCTGAGATTGTGAGAATTAGTGTGTTTACAGGAGAAGGTCACAGATCTAGAGTGGTGGGAACAGTACGGAACTGTACCCACATTAATCTTATAAACAATTGTTTAGACATGACAGTTACAGACGTGAGGGAGGGACAAAAGGTAGGGATCATGGAACCACACTAGAGATTTGGGGGCTATTCAACAGAGAGAGCATTCCTCAGAGCTCTGCAGGGAACAGACCATCCTGACCAGATGACTGTATTCTTCTGGGTGATTCATCAAAATGCTGAGACCAGTTGGACAGTCATGGGACTGGACACCTTTTCTGTCTTTCATTTTTTTTTTTGTTTTCCTGTACAAATACCAAACTCCATCCTGAGGGTAAGATTTTTTTTAAGACATAAATATGCCAGTTCTGCAGACAGCTAGCACCTGAAAATAAACTCATTTTTCTGCCCCCCGCCCTCATCTCTTGAATTAATTGGCCTTTCGCGTGGTGAGCACAGAACCTTGCCATTTGATAACATAATGTAATGACATTTAACAAAACGACACTACTTTCGGGTTTGCTGTACTGTGGCCACTTCTCCACATACTGCAGAATGTCACTGGGAAAATCTCAATTAACAGAAAAAAAATCTATTCACTGCTATCTTGTTTGGGGATTTCTTTTTCTTATTTATTTATATTTTTATTGCCAGTAGGGTTATCTCTGGGGCTCCCACTAGCCATTTTTCTTTCCTTTGTTCCCTCTTCTTCTCTCTATTTTATTGCATAAGACAAGGAGAAAATGATAGGGAAGGGACAGGATAGAGAGGGAAAGACAAAGACAGATACCTGCAGAACTACTTCACTGCTCATGAAACATATGCCTTGCAGGTAGGGAGTAGGGATTCGAACCAGGTCCTTGTGGATAGTGATGTGTACACTTAACTAGATATGACATCACCAGGCTTATTTATTTGTTTGTTTGTTTCTTTTATAGGAGCATTGTTGACCTCTGGCTTATGGTGGTATCAACGATTAAACCTGGGACCTTAGAGTGTCACACATGTAGACCCATTTGCATAATTCTGTGCTATCCTCCTGCCCCCAAACAGTTTGTATTTAATTAATTAATTAATTAATTAATTAACTTATTTATTTGCCTCCAGGGTTATTGCTGGGGCTTGGTGCCTGTACTACGAATCCACTGCTCCTGGAGCCACTTCCCCCCCATTTTGTTGTCCTTGATGTTGTTATTGTTGGACAGGACAGAGAGAAGTCGAGAGAGGAAGGGAGACAGAGAGGGAGAGAGAAAGACAGACACCTGCAGACCTGCTTCACCATCCGTGAAGCAACCCCCCTGCAGCCAGTCCGTGTGCTTTGCACCATGTGCACTTAACCCGCAGCGCTGCCGCCCAATCCCCTCCCCAAAATTTTTTTTAACCTCAAATTAAATTATACTGAGGTCAGGCAGTTAGTTACTCAGCCCAAAACTCTCAGGTGCACAGTCTGCCTGGGGAATGCTTTAATTTCAGAGAGGTTATAACAAATACTTTAAGGTTAACTTGCCTAGGAGAGAGCATGCCTTGCCATGTACAAGTGCTTGAGTTCGAGCCCTGGCACTACATGGGAGTTCCACACACCACACCAGGGGAAGCTCCCTGAATGATGAAATAATAGTGTTCCATCTCTCCTCTTTCTATGACTCTCTGTCTCCCCTCTTTTCTGGATTAAAAAAAAAAGGAATGCATTTCTTGGCCCAGAAACTGTTTAATAGTACCTGCATGAGGCTCTGGTGCTGAAAGAAAGAAAGGAAGAAAGAAAGAAAGGGAGAGAGAGAGAAAGAAAGGAAGGAAGGAAAGAGAGAGAGAGAGAGAGAGAGCTAGCTTGGTTGTTAGCATTCATCCTGCCCCCACCCTCACCCCTCTTCCACCCCATCTGGGCATTTCTTATAGTCTCTACCTCTGCAGATTTGCCTGTTGTGGATATTTCACAGAAATGAGGTCAGACAACATGAGGTCTTTGGTGAGCAGCCTCTTTTGCTGAGCACCATGCTTTTGAGGTCCCTGTGTATCATACCATCTATCAGTACCTCCTGACAGGTGCTCTGAAGCTTCAAAAAAGAATTGTGGCCTAAATCCTAAATAGCACACTCTGCTCTTGATTATTATGTTGTTGTTGTCACTAACATTGACTTTAGTTCTTCCAGTGACACTAAAAAAAAAAAAAAAAAAAGAACATCCACAATTCTTCTTCTTCTAGCATTTGCCCTTCTTCCGTAGCCAGTCAACAGCGTCAGGTTGAGGCTGATGTAAAGTTTCGAGACCTCCTTTGAATCTGGAGAGGTGGCAGTCGTTGACTATGTGGGTCATAGTCTGTCTGGAGCCGCAGGGGCAGTTCGGGTCGTCTCTGGCTCCCCAGCGATGGAACATAGCGGCGCACCACCAGCCATGGCCTGTTCGATAGCGATTGAGGAGGGCCCAATCATAACGTGCTAGGTCAAAGCTGGGTGGGTTGACGTTTGCAGGGGTCTGTGATGAGGTGTTTGTTCTTGACCTCAGCTGACTGCCAACTCTGTTTCCAAGAGACTGGAACAGAGAAGTTCAGTGTAGGCGTAGGGGACCAGATTGGGTGACAAGACGTCAAGTGTTGGACAGGGTGGGCGAAGATATCCGCGTATATTGGCAGGTCCGGTCGAGCGTAGATGCGGGAAATGAACTTAGATGATGCCGCATCCCGACGAATATCTGGCGGGGCGATGTTGCTAAGAACTGGCAACCATGGAACCGGGGTGGAACGGATGGTTCCAGAAATTATCCTCATGGAGGAATATAATTTGGAATCGACCAAGTGGACATGGGGACTACGGAACCATACTGGGGCACAGTATTCTGCAGTGGAATAACATAATGCCAGAGAGGATGATCGGAGTGTGGAAGCGCTCGTGCCCCATGAGGAGCTGGCCAGTCTTGCAATGATGTTATTCCTCGCGCCCACCTTTGCTGCAGTTTTTATGAGATGTTTGTGAAATGACAGAGTGCGATCGAGAGTAACGCCAAGATAGACTGTCTGGGCTTCATGCCGGATTCTCGTATCACCAACCTGCACATTAAGCTCACGCGAGGCCGAGGCACGGTGTAGATGGAAAACAGATGATACCGTTTTTGCAGTGCTAGGGATTAGTCGCCATTTTTTACAGTAACATCCACAGTGACATTTTTTACAGTAACATCCACAATGTAAACATTTTAGCCAAGAGGATCTTTACTACTTTTGTTTCCACTGAAATTATAATTCCCTTAAAGGTGCAATCTCTCATCTTTCCTTCTGTCTCCTCCTTCTTTTTTTTTTTTTATTATATGACAGAGAGAATTTGAGAGAGGAGGGGGAGAAAGAGAGGGAGAGAGAAAGAGAGACCTACAGACGTGCTTCCCTGCTCATAAAGTGTCTTCCATGCAGGTGGGGAGTGAGGGCTCAAACCTAGGCCCTTGAGCATGGTAATATGTGCGCTTAACTGGGTGTGGGTGTGCCAATGCCCAGACACCTCATCCTTCCTGTTATTGAATTTTATTTGTGATTAAGCCTGGGTTACAAGACTGTGATATTACAGAGAATAATTCCACATTGCACTCACCACCAAGGTTCTATGTCTCCACCCTCCCGCTTCTTAAAGATAAAGAATAACCAACATAGTTTTCACCAAGTCTTAGAGTTTGTTTGTTTTTTAGTTTTTCTTTGTTTCACCAGTTCGCCCACCCTGTCCAACGCTTGACGTCTCGTCACCCAATCTGGTCCCCTACGCCTACACTGAACTTCTCTGTTCCAGTCTCCTGGAAACAGAGTTGGCAGTCAGCTGAGGTCAAGAACAAACACCTCATCACAGACCCCTGCAAACGTCAACCCAGCTTTGACCTAGCACGTTATGATTGGGCCCTCCTCAATTGCTATCGAACAGGCCATGGCCGGTGCACTGCTATGTTCCATCGCTGGGGAGCCAAAGACGACCCGAACTGCCCCTGCGGCTACAGACAGACTATGACCCACATAGTCAATGACTGCCACCTCTCCAGATTCAAAGGAGGTCTCGAAACTTTACATCAGCCTCAACCTGATGCTGTTGACTGGCTACGGAAGAAGGGCAAACGCTAGAAGAAGAAGTTCTCTAGGTGACACATGACTGAAATTACCCAGTAGTTGTCTTTCATCTCTTCACTTATTTTGCTAAACATAATGACCCCCCAGTTCCATTCATTTTTTTCCCCAAAGGACATGATATTTTCTTTTCTGATTTCATAATTGTATCTGACATATCAAATATAGATGGGATCTATCTCATAACTTCTTTAGCCAGTCATTTGTCAAAAGGCATTTAGAGGTTGTTTCCATTTTTCAGCTACTGTGAACCGTGCAGCTATGGACATAGGGTTGCCTAGGTCCCTTTGAACTAGTGATTGTATGTCCTTGGTCTTGCGGGTTCATAAGGTGATTTTATTTTTGTTTGTTTAAAGACTCTCCATACAGCCTTTCAGAGGGGGCTGCACCAGTTTGCATTTTAGCAAAGTCCCTGTTTCTCCACAATCTTCAACACCTGTCATTTCCTGTTTCATTGATGTAAGCCATTCTCTCAGGTGTGAGTTCTCATTCTTTCCGTTATTGGGTTCATTTGTACATGTCACTTCCTCCCTCCTTCTGAGTCTTCTGTTGACCTGTCACCTCCCTGGACATGGACTCCTGGTTCTCTAGGGCTCTGAGATCAATCAGACGCCTTGTATCACCTTCCTTCAAGTATGCAGAGAGAATCAAGGGTCCTGTCTGTGAGGTTCCTCTGCTCTGGCTCTCAGTCCCACCCTGATCTCAGCACATTCCAATGCTTGTCTAAGTGAACAAGGGTAGGGACCAGACCTTAGCCACCACCCCCACCACACTCCTGCCACCCCAGAGGCCACACACCATGCTCAGGACAAGTGCTGCCCAGGGCACTGCATCAAAGGACAAAGGCAGTGAGGCAATCTATTTGGAGACTTCATAAGATAACAAAGTCACCTCTCAGGGCCCCGGGTGTACTGTCCACCTGGGGAATGCTTTAATCTCTGAGAGGTGACAGAAAAATGTGAATAAAACATTTTAAGATGAAACAGACTTGCTTGAGCTCTATCATGTGCCACCACCCACTGCCCTTGTACCTTCGCTCATCAAATATGAGTGGAGGGGGGAGCAGTTGGCTTTGTAAATCTCCCTGACTTCAGAGGCCCTGTTTTCCAAAATGGCCTTCGAAGCAAATTTTCCTGGTGTTTGACTTGGTATGGTGGTTTCTGCCTGCTTGGATAGACTTTCAGCCATGATAAATTCTGACTGCTGTGGAAGTTCCTCTAGGCAATCTAGTTTTCTAGTGTAGTCAAGGTCAAACAGGTCAAGGTCAAACAGCCTTTTTCCATCACCTCCCTCCTCTATGAGGCATTGCAATTGGGGCGTGTCTGCTTGGCACCAAAGCCTGCAATCTCTCCCTTTTCCTCTCCAGCACAGGAACAATAGCAGGATCAAGCAGTAGCCACCCACAAGCCAGTTGCTGGGGTGCATTTCTCTGCCTCCAACTGTCCCCCTAACTCTGACTTTCTCAAGCACACATGTCAGCACTTGATCCTGCTTCCATTTTCAGGCTCATATTTCACTCCGGGAGCCCAAGACACGGCTAGACCTGACAAGAATAAATTGATAGGGATACAAGCTACAGAGAGCCTTAAATACATTCCCAGGAAAGGTCTGTGGGGGCAACAAAGAAATCATCTCTAACTCATTTTTGAGCTATGTAACAAGGGCATTTTCCAGGGGAGTGAAATCATGTTTTACTGTGGCACGTGTGATGTTTGCAGCTGTTAAAGACCCTGCCACTGTTAAATGACAAGACATTACAGGGAGCGCTTCAGCATCTGGAAGGGACAGCAGGGCCAAGGCTGAGGGCTGGCCCCAGAACTCTTGGAAGCTGCTTTTTGCACGAAATGAAATCAATGTAGTGCCTAGCCTGATGCAGGAGCGATGCTACTGATTTTGAGCTCATCGAGGTTGCCAGTAATTTTCTCCCACAAAGGACATTTTTATAAATTTGGGAGGGTTTTTTCTGAGACATCTCTACTCTGCCTTGGGAAGCCTGCTGATGCTGCCACCCCTATATAGAAATGGTAGTAAATCACAAACAGAATCCTGGCCCTAAAGGTGGCACAGTGGTAGAATTCCGGACTTAACCCAATTACCAAATAATGTGATAACTACAGTAAATAACCATTGTCTTCTTGAACCCTAAGACAGCAGGGACCTCACATTTCCACTATAGAGCCTAAACTTCCCCCCAGTTCTGAAACCCTAGGGTAGGGCCCACTTTCCCGCATGCTTCTCCCAATTCTTATCAAATAATATTGCATCACTGATCACAACCTAATCAGCGCAACGAGTGCCACCCCAGCATGCTTCACTTCAGACTGTGTCCAGAGACTTCAGGTGTGGAACGACAATCCTTCAGCTTCATCACTTGGGTGAGACCTTTCCTTTAATAGAATTCTCTAATTCCATCCCAGGTGGTTCACTTCCTAACAAAGTCCCAAAACCTAGATATAGACCAGGTTCCAGGAAATAGAGCATATGTTCACAAGTATCCATAAACTAGGGCAAATATATACCTGAAAGCAGTAGTACACTAGAGTTGGCAGTGAGTAGCCCCCCAACACTTCATCTCCACTATTCCAACCTTTGGGTCCATGATTCTTCAACAAATTGTTTGGCTTTGTATGTTAACTTTCTTTTCAGTCACCAGGTTCCAGATGCCATCAGGATGCCGGCCAGGCTTCCCTGGACTGAAGACCCCACCAATGCGTCCTGGAGCTCCGCTTCCCCAGAGACTCACCCTACTAGAGAAAGAGAGAGGCAGACTGGGAGTATGGATCAACCAGTCAATGCCCATGTTCAGCGGGGAAGCAATTACAGAAGCCAGACCTCCCACCTTCTGCAACCCACAATGACTCTGGGTTCATGCTCCGAGAGGGATAGAGAATGGGAAAGCTATTGGGGAGGGGATGGGATATGGAGATTGGGTGATGGGAATTGTGTGGAGTTGTACCCCCTCATCCAATGATTTTGTTAATGTCTCCTTTCTTAAATAAAAAATAAAAAAAAGAATTCCGGACTTAGAAGCACGTGGTCTCAAGTTCTGGCATCTCCTGTGTCAGTGTGGCCTCTCTGGTGTTCTCTCTGCGTGTGTCTCTTTCATAAAATAAATAAAACAGGTCTACGATATTTTTTAAACAGCTCAGGAGGTGGCCCAGTGGATTCAATATCGTGGTCTCAAGTATGAGGTCCCGGGTTCAAGCTCTGGCATCTGCACATGCCATTGTGATGCTCCGGTTCTCTTTCTCCTCTCCTCTCTTATGACTATTTAAGCAAATATTTAGAAATTGGAATCCTAGAGAGAAGCAAAAACAGAGTTTGGAATCATCAGACCTAGATATGAGTCTCTTCTTGGCTACTCTTTGGCTGGGTGTTTTGGAAATATGTGTTAATTATGTCATCCATAGATGAGTTTTTCCTGAAGCTCACAGGAGATCATATGTGCAGATCATATTCAGTACACACACAGTTCATACATATGTTGATCATATGTAAATATAAAAGCTCATCTGTATTTTGATGTCATCAGAGACAAATGAGGTCTGTTCCTAAAGAACTCCATTAGCCTAGAACTGTATCTCCTTTCAAAAGGTCTTACAGAACTACCCTTAACAGCTTTTATTCTTCTTTTTAAATAATTTTACCAGGGAAGCAGTGGCTTACAGGCACTTTTTAAAATTCCCTTTTGTTGCCCTTGTTGTTTTATTGTTGTAGTTATTGTTATCGAGAATTGGAGAGAGGAGGGGAAGACAGAGAAGGGGAGAGGAAGATAGACACCTGCAGACCTGCTTCACCACCTGTGAAGTGACTCCACTGCAGGTGGAGCTGGGGGCTTGAGCTGGGATCTTTATGCCAGTCCTTGAGCTTTGTGCCACGTGCGCTTAACCTGCTGCACTACCGCCCAACTCCCTGCAGGCACTTGTCAATGGATATGACTGATCTCCCCATTATAAAAAGCCACTTCTGCCACCATGTTAAGTCTTCCTCTACTATGGTATACTGTGTCCCATTTTTTTGAAGGAGAAAAACCAGAGAGATAGAGAGAGGGGTGGGGGGAGACTGGTGCATCATGTGATGGCAGTGCCTTTGGCATCCTTGAAATATTTTTATTTGTTTTATTATTGGATAGAGGTAGAAATTGAGAGGGAAGGGGGAGACAGAGAAGGAGAAAGACAGAGAGACACCTGCAGCCCTGTTTGACCACTCTTGAAACTTTCCCCCTGCAGGTGGAGACCAGGGGCTTGACCCTAGGTCCTTGTGCACTGTAGTGTGTGTACTTAACCAGGGGCACTATCGCATGCCCCCCCAACCCTGGCATCTTTGAATAATAGCATTAGTGCAGGATAGCATCATGAGGAACTGGAAATACTTTGAAATTATTTGGGTGACTACAGGTGTCAATATTAGAACAGGGTGCTAGAGGCTGGGAGATAGTTTAGTGTGTAAAAACCATCTTGAGAGACCCCAGGCTGGATCCCCAGCATATGGGAGCACCACAGGCAGCACCAAAAGAAATTCCGTGGGTGGCAGAATGGTGCTTTGATGTCTTTCTCTCTCTAAGAGTATAGAAGTTTTAAAAAGTTGAGTCAGGAAGTTTGCTTAGTATCACACATGCATAAGCCTGTCTGTTTATTCCCTGGAACTTTGTTTAAATCACAAAATATTTTCAAAACTTGAAAAAGAGGGACAAGACCACCAAATGATAAATTAAACAGAGTTCATATTTGTGATACAATATGATACAGACTTTGGAAATAATGTTATAGATCACTTGTGAAATGGGAAACATGATATATGCAGTAAGAGAAATGACATTGTTAAACCAGGATGTATATGTGTATTTATAGTTCATTTAAGTAGTTATTCAGATTCCAGATTTTCAGCAAAATGGCTTTACACTAAGTAAGTCATCTAAGTCTCACTTTCCTCCTTTGTAAAAAGAGGTAGGACCAGCACAGTAGTTCTGAACAGGGATCTTTTTGTTATGCATGGGACCCAGGTTCAAGCCTGAGTTGCAGTATGTGGGAATATGGGGAAAACTTCAGTGCTATGGTTCCTCTTTCTCTCTGGATCTCTCTTTCTTTCTGAAAAAAAATACACATACATATACATCATATACATATGCACATGTAAATACACATACACATACATATACATATCCCAGAGCTATGAAATTCCATCAACACCAAAATTTAAAAAGTAACTAGGAGGGCTGGGTGATGGTGCACCTGGTTGAGTGCACATGTTACAGTGCACAAGGACCTAGATTCAAGCTCCTGCTCCCCATCTGCAGGGGGAAAGCTTTGTGGGTGGTGAAGCAGTGTTGCAGGTGTCTCTCTGTCTCTTTCCCTCTCTATCACCCCCTTCCCTCTCAATTTCTGGCTGTCTCTATCTTATAAATAAATAAAGATAATAAAATAATAAAAAATAAAAAAATAACTAGAATAAAAAGAGGCAGCAAAATCACCTTTCCCCAGAATGTATAAAAGTGAGTTATAAAACATATCTTATAGTTTCTGGCCCTTATTTATAAAAGGTTAGTTCATACTAATAAGAGGTGCAGGTCATTGAAACGGATAAGAATCTTTCATTGTAAGCACATAGAAGAGTGTAATCATTGCCAGAAGAGATTCAAGCAAATTCTGAGAAGGACCTAAAGTCATCCTCATCCCAAATGATTCTTTTTTCTTTAGTTTTTTTTTTTATGGGGAAATTAATGGTTTACAGTACTGTTATTGGCACATGAGTACAATTTCTCATCTCACCAAGATGTCTGCAAAACATTCTTACACACAAAGAAGAGATCCAAAGGGACAACAGACATATGAAAAAAATGCTCTAAGTCACCGATTAACAGATAAATGCAAATGAAGACAATGAGATACTACTTCACTTCTAAGAGAATGCCACCCCTATATCAGAAAGTACAATAACAACAGATGCTGACAAGATTGTGGGGGTAAAGCAACTTGTTTACACTATAAATTGGTCCAACCCATGTGGAAAGCAGTCTGGAGAACTCTCAGAAGGCAAGAAATAGACCTATCCTATGACCCTGGAAATTCCTAGCATGAAAGATTTTTAAGTATGTGAGCAGAGGTATAAGTCTCCAAGGGCACCTGCTTCTGTCTAGCTCTGTGTGAGGATATCATCATGCAAGTCTGTCTCTTTTTCCAAATTCTCTGATCATTTCTTTTTTATTACAGTTAACTAGAAACTGGAGCCATTCAGAGGGGCATGAAAAATTACTAAGATATAAAGAGCAAAGAACTTCAAATGTGAGCTTAGATGTGCAAGTCCTTTATCTGGGTTTTGTCAATTCAAACAGAACTCTACTTTGGGAGACTGATTCATACTGATTTAAGTCATATAACTCAACAAGACAAACACAGGATGGAAAACTATCATACAAGCTAATGGACCAATACAGTTGTGGATTCACAACTGGCAGATCCAAGATATATCTTTTTTTTTTTTTTGTAGTCAGAAGTTTGAAGGAATACTTACCGCAAAAGTGGTTTCTATATTATAGTTACTACTATGTTCTTCTAAAGATTTTACACCTTATATTATAACTGCAGTGCCAAATTTTCACAAAGCTAGTATGATTATTATATCAAAACATGGGAATCTAAGAGAAAAAAAGTAAAAGTAAAGAATGAAAATAATAATTTTCAGGTTTATGGCAAAATGGAAGAGGTCCTGCAGAATATGTAGTTGGTATAACACATGAGGTGTGCTTCAGAATAGCATAATATGAAGGAATTTAGGAGAATTTTAAGGGCTTTATAGGTAGTCATGATTCATCTGCAGAATGTGGAGCAGGTTACTGGATGATCTGATTAAATGTAAAAATGAAGCAATTCCATTTGGAGATAAGAAAAAAAAAACATAGACTTTCAAATCTAAGACAGACAGTCATATTATACTACCTAATGTATGAATTTTTTTTTTGTCAAAATGGAACGTCCACTACTGAACTCATTTAATCTTATTTCTCTGGTGCAAGATGAAAGTCCATCATTGTGAATGCTTAGTGATTTTCACAGTGAAAAATTTGAAATCAAAACAGCAAAACCACAGAAATAAAAGAAAACAACAGAAGTTTGCAAGGACCTGGGTTCTATAAGTCAGTCCCTACCTGCAGGAGGGAAGTTTCGTGAGCAGTGAAGCAGTGTTGTAGGTGTTGCTCTTCCTCTTTCTTATTTTTTAAATTATTATTTTTATTTATTGGATAGAGACAGCCAGAAATACAGAGGGCAGGAGGAGACAGAGAGACACCTGCAACACTGCTTCACCACTAAAGCTTTCCCTCTACAGGTGGGGACCAGGGAATAGAGCCTGGGTCCTTGCGCACTGTAACGTGCTCTCAGCCAGGTGTGCCACCACCCAGCCCCCAGCTTCTCCTCTCTCCTCATCGATCTGCCCCTCCCCTCTTGACTTCTATGTTTCTATTAAAAAGAGAGGGGGGAGGGGAATGGTGGGTTCTTCACACAAGTATTGAGCCCCAGTGATAATCCTGGTGGAAAGAAAAAAGAGAGAGAGAGAGAGAGAGAGAGAGAAAGAGAAAGAGAAAGAAAAAAAGAGAGAGAGATGAAAAGTGTGAGGAGGGAGAAAGGAAAGGAAAGGGGGAAAAAGGAATGGAAAGGAGTCCACTGCAAGAGTCTCGTGGTTAGAGACGCTGAGGAAAGCAAAGGCAGAGATTGAGTTTTGTGATGCCATTTTCCTCCTGGCTTTCAAATCCTGAGTATCTTTTGACTGTTTATTTCACCAGACATGTGTCACTGGGACAACAGCTGTAGCCATCCATCAGGATGCTCTGAGCACCTGATAGCAAGTCTGGTCATGCTGCATGGCTTAACCTTGGAATGACATTGACGAAAAAGCAGGCTTTCCAGCTCCTGAAACTATTGTCCTTAAAAATCCGAAATAACAGAATCCACACAGGCGCAGGAGTAGTTTGTGTACCCAAGCAACCACGCTAGGAAACTACAAAATCAGGGAACACTGATTATTAAGGGACATTAGTGAAGGACACAGACTTCATGTTCATTGTGAATCAGGTGGGGAGGATGACAGAGATAAAAATATAGATATAAATATGAATGGAAACTAAAGAGATTTTCACAATTCCCACATAGCTGTGATTATAGACAACAGTACTCTCTATGTTAGACTTTGAACTTGCTAAGTGTAGATATATTTTTTTAATTTTTTAAAATTTATTTTAAAAAATGAGACATTACCCCCGGCTCCCCACCTGCAAGGGAGTCGCTTCACAGGCGGTGAAGCAGGTCTGCAGGTGTCTATCTTTCTCTCCCCTCTCTCTCTGTCTTCCCCTCCTCTCTCCATTTCTCTCTGCCCTATCCAACAACAAAGCAACATCAACAATGGCAATAATAACCGCAACGAGGCTGCAACAACTAGGGCAACAAAAAGGGGAAAAAAATGGCCTCCAGGAGCGGTGGATTCATGGTGCAGGCACAGAGCCCAGCAATAACCCTGGAGGAAAAAAAAAAAAGAGACATTAAAGAAAGAAAAGAAAAGACATGGCAGCTGCTGGTAGTGGTGGATTTGGTGTGCGGGCACCAAGCCCCCACTGGTGGCAAACAAACAATAAATAACATACACATGCACAAACAAACAACAAGAAATAACATACACATGCACACACATAAAAAGGAAGGGAGGACAGAAGATAACATTTATATTCACTCCAGTGCTGAAATAATTTACCACCATTAAATCTGCTCTACAAAAATCATTAGAGAAGATCTTCCAGAAGGATAATTTCGAAAAAAAAACTTGACCTACACATCTAATGAAGATCACTGGATAAATCATTGAGATTTTGGGTTAGGCAGGGATTTTTCTAGGTACAGTATCTAGAACATGACTCACAAAAGAAAAAAATAGATTATGTAAATGTTAACTGAATTGAGAATTTGTGCTTTTTGGAAGAACAGAGTTAGGAAATGATAAGACAGCTTACAGATAGATAACGTTTGCAAATGACATATTGGACAACATAATGATTGTCCAATATGAAAACAAACAATCCTATATAAAATGACTTAAATAAACACTTTACTGAGGAAGACAAGTACATGAAGAGACGCCAAACATCAGTCATTTAGATACACAAGTTGGAATCACAAAATGATACAAGTATTTGCATGCTAGCAAGGCTACAGTATAAAAGTCTGGCCATTAACAAGTGCTGGTGTAGATGAGGGGAAAATGATTCTCACATATTGCTCGTGGAAAGAAAAGATATAATCAGTTTTAGGGGAAACGAGCTAGCTCGTCTGGTAGAGTGTAGACTTACCCATGCCTGAGGACCCAGGTGCCAGTCTCCAGCACCACATGGGAACACCCGCACAGAGGAAACTACCATAAACAGTGGAGGAGTGTTGTGGTGTCTCTCCACTCTGCTTCTCTAACTTCCCCTCTTTATCCTTCTCTATGATTTTTTCTCTATTTGAAGATGAAAGGGAAAAAGTGAACCTAACAGAATGGTGGAATATAACAGACATGAAATCCCAGTGGGTTTTAGAAAATTGGCTTTAGAGAAGAAAAAAAATTGCCGTTTCCATAAAAAGTAAACAACATGACCACTTATTCTGCTCCTAGGTTTTATCCAGAGTAAGAAAAGTATGTGTTTACACAATGATGGAGATGTGAATGTTCACAGAGGTCTATTTTACTTTTCCTCCCCTTTTTTTTGTCCACTTAGTGCTATGCGTGGTGTTTCATATGGTATCAGGGGTTCCAAAATGGCTCTTACATGTGATTAAAGTCTGAGCGCTACTAATTGAGCTACCAGAGATCTATTTTCTATAGATAAATGTCTATCAAAAGGTAAGCAAAGTGTAGTATATCTACAGAATACAGTGCTACCCAACAATAAAAGAGAATATACTATTAAATATATTCTCACACATATAAATATGAACGTAGTTAAGCTGGGTGAAAGAAACAGACAAGGAATTATAAAATTATAAAATTCTTTAAGAGAGGACACTCAGCAGCTACAGCGGCATAGGTCAACTTCTCTGTCCGCTCTTGCCTCACTCCACTCTCCTCCACAACCATGTCTGACAAACCCGATATGGCTGAGATTCAGAAATTCTGTAAGTCGAAATTGAAGAAGACAGAAACACAAGAGAAAAACCCCCTGCCTTCAAAAGAAATGATTGGACAGGAGAAGCAAGCTGGCGAATTGTCATGAGGCATGTGTCGCCAATATGCACACTGTACATTCCACAAGCAGTGCCGTCTTATTTTACTTCTTTTAGCTATTTAACTTTGTAAGATGCAAAGAGGTTGGATCAAGTTTAAATGACTGTGCTGCCTCTTTTCACATCCAAGAACTACTGATAACGATGGCCAAGCCTGCCTCTCCTACCTCTTGGCTGGCAGGGGAAGGGAAAGAATCTACATGTTGGTAGAGGAGGAAGCTGGGTGGAAGACAGTGAAATCTAGAGTCAAAATCCAGTTGGTCTAAGGAGGCCTGCAGGCTATAAAATGTTGTTACATCAGAGTGACATTTTCTTCAATGGTTTTAATTATTGGAATGAACAATTTTAATATGCAAATTAAAAGTTTTAAAATCTGAAAATAAACAAAAAAATTCTTGAAGAGATAAGCCAGTCACTTATGATAGAAGTCATATCAGTGTTTGATGAAAGATGGGCGAGAACAAGGACAGAAGCAGAGAATTAGAAGGGCATACTGAACAACTTTGGGTTTGTCTTTTAATTTGATTATTTTAGGGATTTCACGTATGAGAAACTGCATATGTCTGATTCATTATATACTAAAATGTATGTTAAATAGCATCATTAAAATATTTAAATGTTAGAAAAAGATGAGTGATAGTAAATTCTGTTAGTTTCCTACGGCTACACGAAAGTTTTTTAAAACTCAGTCAGTACCTTAGCACACATTTATTTTTCTCACAACTTGTATAGTTAGAAGTCCAGGCACGAATAATTGCCTCTTTTCATCAAGATCTCAGTAACTACAGTCCAGGAATGTGCTGGGCTACATTCTCATCTGGAGGCTCAGCTGGAGAAGAGTCCACTTTCAAGCTCCCTGACTTCTTGGAATAATTCATTTCCTTGAAGTCATAGGGCTGAGAGCTTTAGAATGTGTTGCTGATAGATAAACAGAGGTGTCTCTCAGCTTCTAGATGCCACTCGGAGTCTGTCATAGGGAGATAACAATGTGGTGATGTGACAGGTTGCATTTTCAAGGTTAGTAATGTTGAAGAAATTTTCTGATTCCAGACTTCCCGATACTTGTCATTAGAAATCGTACTGACGGTTATCTCTGCATTTATGTTCGCTAAATATGTTTTCCTTGATATTTGTCTATTAGATGTGTTCTTTTGACTATTATACCACAAGGTTCTGTCCCATCATCACAAAATCCTGCTCTAAGGCAAAGTCTGTATACCTCAGAGGTTCCTGTCCAGTCCACAAGCAGTAGAGGGTTGGTTTGCAACAAAAATCACCCATAAATCTGAATGTCTGGTTGCTATTCTAAGGATCTGAAGATTGTACATGGAATAACTGGAATAAATTCAATATCTTATGGCATCAAAAATTTACTTGACGGGGGTTGGGCGGTGGCGCAGTGGGTTAAGCGCATGTGGCGCAAAGCGCAGGGACCAGTTTGGATCCCAGTTTGAGCCCCGGCTCCCCACCTGCAGGAGAGTCACTTCACAGGCGGTGAAGCAGGTCTGCAGGTGTCTATCTTTCTCTCCCCCTCTCTGTCTTCCCCTCCTCTCTCCATTTCTCTCTGTCCTATCCAACAATGAACAACATCAACAATAGCAATAATAATAACTACAGCGAGGCTACAACAACAAGGGCAACAAAAAGGGGGGGAAATGGCCTCCAGGAGCGGTGGATTCATGGTGCAGGCACCGAGCCCAGCAATAACCCTAGAAGAAAAAAAAATTTACTTGACATAATGGCGTTGGATAATGACAGTTTTAAGCACACTTATGTTTTCTCTCTTAGAAATGTATTTTGATCTTTCTCTATGTGGTGTAGAACCACCTGCTATCTTGTCTGAGCAATGCTGTGTAATTTTTAAGTTTTACAAACAAATACTCCTTGAAGCTTGGATGGACAGGACATACACTTGACACTGTCCTAGCTAGGGATGTCATATGTATGTGTTCCCACCTGACCTCTTCTGATCAATTGGGTTTGGTTAATTTCTCTCCACCCTGGGATACCTCTAATCTCAGGGCTCTGGCAAGTGGCTAAAGTTCTCTCCACCTGTGCACTGCCCATACAGTAAGAGAGTAAAAGAGAATGACTCTTCTAACAAGACAGTCTTATATGAGATGGTATAATCCAGACATGGCAGTCCATTCCCTGTGCCATTGAAGCCAACATAATCAGGGAGTGACAACTCACCACTTTTTCCATATTCTATTAGCAGGAAACAAGTCACCAGACACACTGGCACTTAAGTGGAGGACACTAAACTCATTACAAAGTGAACATAAGGAGGGGGGAGGTCACCTTGGAAACTGTGAGTCACATATATCTCTCTCTTCTCGGTAACTTTAATGAATCATTCTTTTAGAAAATTTGAGACTTGGTTGTTGTTGTTTCATTTGATTAGTGTCTTTCATCAAAGTTCTTTTCTGAGTAGACTTTTGAGTGCATGTGACAATCACCTCATCGCCTGGTTGACAATTTAGTATTGGATTACATCAAATGCAATTTTTGGCATCCAGAGTTGGGCATATGAATTTAGTCTTATAAACTCTGTTAAGGTAGTGATAGTGTTTCCCATACATTACAAATCAGCGAGTAATCGATGATTCACTGTTATTTCTGGTAAACACCTTTTTGAATACACTGCTGGATTTGGCTTACAAAGTAAATTATTTTGTATTTTTGTATCTAAATTCAAAAGTGAGCTAGAACTGTTGGTGTGTGTGTGTGTGTGTGTGTGTGTGTGTGTGTGTGTGTTACAAGATTTGATCTTCTTTGAAATTATTTATATAGTAGAGGATTTATATTTTCTTCGGACACATAGCAGAATTTTCCCATGAAATCACTGAGGCTTTTTTAATTCTTTTTTCTGTGCACAGTACAATGAAAGTCAAGAAAGTAAATGGGCTCCATGGTCAGGCCAGCCCAAGTCCAGCAGCATGTAATCACCATGAGCACAGCTCTAAGGAGCTTTCCGACTAGTTCACTCATTGTCCTTGGACCTCAATTGTGCCAGCAGAGTCCATGCCCCACTGAGTTCTTAATCTGGGAAATATTTTATTTTGTTTTGTATTGCTTTGTAACAACTTTCTTTCTTTGTATGTCTGGTGCTGTTTGCTTTTTAAATATTTTATAGTTTCCCAGAATTCCCTCTTGGCACACTTTCTTGCATAGCAGAAGGCTTCATTCTTACAAATTTGATTTTGTTTTTACAGGGAATGTAGAGTAGACAAAGAAATAAAGTATTGCTGTTACAATTGTCTTATTCATGCAGGCTTATGTATTCATTATTGCATTTTTAATGAAAGAAAAGTTTGGAGACCAGTATGTAACCCTACTGGTAGAGCACATACCTTCTGTCCATGAGGCCTTGGGTTTGAGCCCTGACACCACATGTGAGACTCATGGGAAACAAGGAGAGCTCCCCTGGACAGTGGAGCAAATGGTGCTATGATAATGATTTTCTATTTTCCTCCCCACTCCCTACCGTTCAAAATAAATAATGACCCAGTTTTCCCAGCACCATTTATTGAAGAGAGCCTCCTTTTTCCATTAATCCTTTGGGCCCCCTTATCAAAGATTAGATGCCCATAGGTGTTGGGATTTACTTCTGGGCTTTCAATTCTGTTCCACTGGTCTGTGTGCCTATTATTGTTCCAGTACCATGCTGTTTTGATGATGATGGCTTTATAATATAGTTTAAGGTCTGGGAGTGTGATGCCTCCATTTCTGTTTCTTTTCCTTAAGATGGTTTTGGCAATTCTAGGTGTTTTCAGGTTCCAGATAAATGATTGTAGTGTTTGTTCTATTCTCTTAAAGAAGTTTGGTGGAACTTTGATGGGTATTGCATTAAATTTGTATATGCCTCTGGGGAGAATATTCATTTTGATGATATTTATTCTTCCAATCCATGAGCATGGGATATCTTTCCATTTCTAGGAATCAGTTTCTATCTCCTTGAGTAGCAACTCATAGTTTTCAGTATACAAGTCTTTCACTTCTTTGGTCAACTTTATTCCTAGGTATTTGATTGATTTTGCTGAAACAGTAAATGGGAGTGATTTCTGGATGTCTTCTTCTTCAGATTTAGTGTTTGCATAAAGAAATGCCACTGATTTTTGTACATTGATTTTTGTAGCCTGATACCTTGCTATAATGGTGCTGGGAAAACTGGGTTGAAACATGCAGATGAAATTGAACCACTTTATCTCACCAGAAGCAAAAATCAACTCCAAATGGATCAAAGACCTAGATGTCAGACCAGAAACAATCAAATACTTAGAGGAAAACATTGGTAAAACACTTTCCCACATACACCTCAAGGACATCTTTGATGAATCAAACCCAATTGTAAGGAAGACTAAAGCAGAAACAAACCAATGGGACTACATCAAATTGAAAAGCTTCTGCACATCCAAAGAAACTATTAAAAAAACAGAGAGACCCCTCAGAATGGGAGAAGATCTTCACATGCAAGACATCAGACAAGAAACTCATCACCAAAATATATAAAGAGCTCAGCAAACTTAGCACCAAAAAAGCAAATGACCCCATCCAAAAATGGGCAGAAGAAATGAACAAAACATTCACCTCAGAGGAGATCCAAAAGGCTAACAAACATATGAAAAACTGCTCTAGGTCACTGATTGTCAGAGAAATGCAAATTAAGACAACACTAAGATACCACCTCACTCCTGTAAGAATGGCATACATCAAAAAGGACAGCAGCAACAAATGCTGGAGAGGATGTGGGGACAGAGGAGCCCTTTTACATTGCTGGTGGGAATGTAAATTGGTACAGCCTCTGTGGAGAGCAGTCTGGAAAACTCTCAGAAGGCTAGACATGGACCTTCCATATGATCCAGTAATTCCTCTCCTGGGGTTATACCCCAAGGACTCCATAACACCCAACCAAAAAGAGGTGTGTACTCCTATGTTCATAGCAGCACAATTCATAATAGCTAAAACCTGGAAGCAACCCAGGTGCCCAACAACAGATGAGTGGCTGAGAAAGCTGTGGTATATATACACAATGGAATACTATGCAGCTATCAAGAACAATGAACCCACCTTCTCTGACCCATCTTGGACAGAGCTAGAAGGAATTATGTTAAGTGAACTAAGTCAGAAAGATAAAGATGAGTATGGGATGATCCCACTCATCAACAGAAGCTGACTAAGAAGATCTGAAAGGGAAACTAAAAGCAGGACCTGATCAAATTGTAAGTAGGGCACCAAAGTAAAAACTCTGTGGTGAGGGGTAGACAGGCAGCTTCCTGGGCCAGTGGGGGGTGGGAGTGGGCGGGAGGGATGGGTCACAGTCCTTTGGTGGTGGGAATGGTGTTTATGTACACTCCTAGCAAAATGTAGATATATAAATCAGTAGTTAATTAATATGAGAGGGGGGAAATCAATTGTATGTCTCAAAGTTTCTCAAAAGACAAACTGAATCTTTTTAATATATAGGCTATGTATTTGATATGAAGACTCTCTCAAAAGCCTAGACCAAGTAGATTAGAAGCATCCAATAGCACAGCTATATACAAGATACTGGATACTGTACAGCAAACCATAACAAAAGGACTTTTCAAAGTTAACCCAATTACCAAATAATGTGATGATAACATTAACTATTGATTGTCTTTTTGAACCCTAAGACAGCAGGAACCTCACATCTCCACTATAGAGCCCCGACTTCCCCCAATCCTGGAACCCTTGGATGGGGCCCACTTTCCCGTATGCATCTCCCAATCCAAACCAAATAATATTGCATCCGCCGATCACAACCTAACCAACGCAACGATTGCCACCTCAACATGCTTCACCTCAGACTGTATCCAGAGACTTCACGTGTGGAATGACAACCCTTCAGCTTCATTACTTGGGTGAGACCTTTCCTTTTATAGTACACTCTAATTTCATTTCAGGTAGTTCACTTTCTAACAAAGTCCCATAACCTAGATATACACCAGTTTCTGTGAGAGAGAGCTTATGTGCACACGTATCCATAAACTACTGCAAAATATATACCTGAAAGCAGAAGTACACTAGAGTTTGCAGTGAGTACCTCCCTAACACTTCCTCTCCACTATTCCAAGCTTGGGATCTATGATTGCTCAACAAATTGTTTGGCTCTATATGTTGACTCTCTTTTCAATCACCAGGTTCCAGATGCCATCAGGATGCCAGCCAGGCTTCCCTGGATTGAAGACCCCACCAATGTGTCCTGGAGCTCAGCTTCCCCAGAGACACACCTTACTAGGGAAAGAGAGAGGCAGACTGGGAGTATGGACCGACCAGTCAACGCCCATGTTCAGCGGGGAAGCAATTACAGAAGCCAGACCTTCTACCTTCTGCAACCCTCAACGACCCTGGGTCCATGCTCCCAGAGGGCTAGAGAATGGGAAAGCTATCATGGGAGGGGGTGGGTTATGGGGATTGGGTGGTGGGAATTGTGTGGAGTTGTACCCCTCCTACCTTATGTTTTTGTTCATTAATCCTTTCTTAAATAAAAAATTAAAAATAAATAAATAAATAAATAAATAATGAGAAATTGGGCTGGGGAGGCCACCTTCTATTAAATGACATATGTATAAAGCCATGGGTTCATTTTCCAGAGCTAGGCATGCTTTTCATGCACACAATTCAGGTTTGCCCCTGGCCTTCAAAGCACTGTGGGAAATGTCAGTATGTGATACCTTTTCCTCTTTCCCTCTCTCTCTCTGACTCAACCACTTTCTACCTAGAAAATTTGGCTCAGAAGAGTAAAACCCCAGCATCAAAAAGATGAAGTAAAAAGATGGGCTGGGGGTCGAGTGGTAGTACAGTGGGTTAAGGGCACGTGGCGCAAGTGCAAGGACCCATGTAAGGATCCTGGTTCGAGCCCCTGGCTCCCCTCCTGCAGGGGAGTCACTTCACAATCGGTGAAGCAGGTCTTCAGGTGTCTTTCTCTCCCCCTCTCTGTCTGCCCTCCTCTCTCCATTTCTCTCTGTCCTATCCAACAACAATGACAGCAATAATAACAACAATAAAACAAGGGCAACAAAAGGAAATAAATAAATAAATATTAAAAAAATATGGGATGGATTGAATTTCAATGATGACATCGTCTGTTAAATGAAAGTTATAATCAGTCTTTGAATGGGTATCTCTTCTTGCTGCAAATTCACCAGGCTAATCCACTATAGAAGTTTCTCTAGAATCCACATGAGAGACAAAAGTAACAGTGGCAGTACAGAGACTTTTAGGAAGGAATGGATGAATAATTAGATTTGTAGGATTACTTAGTGCAGTATATAATAATGAAGGCTTTAGAAAAAGATTATTCAATTGTTAAGCCTGAAAGATTGATTTGGAAGCAATATTAATAGCTCTACTTTATTTTTTAATATTTTACTCATTTTTAATGACAGAGAGATGCATACACAAGACAGAGAGAGAGAGAGAGACAGAGAGAGAGACAGAGACAGAGAGAGAGAAGAGTTCAGCTCTAGCTTATGATTGTTTGGGGGACCGAACTTAGGACCTCAGAATCTCTGGTATGAAAGTCTTCTGCATAACCATTATGCTGTCTCCCCAGTCCCATATCTCTACTTTCTAAGACTAAAAATAGTTTCAACAGCCCTATCACTAAATATAAAGCTACGATGATCAAACATAAGGTTTCTATTTCCCTCTAAGAGGACAACTCTTCAGCAATACAAACATTGTGAGAGTTGTCAAAAAGCCAAATTTAGATGCTATTATTCAATCTTGTACTTGGCATACAAGCCTAAGTATTTCAGAGTTAAATGAAGTGGTACTGTCTGTGTCTATCCAGGATAGACACATATTCATATAGATGCATATATGTGTGTATATTTATACATATATATTGTTACACACATATACATGTGTACGTATGTATGTGTGTGTTTGAGAAAATTATACAAGATGGTTCAAATTATAGCCATCAATATTATAAAAAAAGTGAACAGAAGTTTGGAATTCTTTAATGTAATGCTAAAAAATGAATACTGAACTTTGAGCATGCATGACACTATCAAGCTACATCCCTCGTTCAGTTTCCCTTCTATATGCCTTGAGAAATATAAAAAAGAGAAGGGGGGAGAGGGAGAGAGAAAGAGAGAGAGAGAGAGGAGAGATAGAGATTTGTTTCAACCCCCATGGAGTCAGTTCCCTTGGTGCTGCCTAGGTTTTCTCCTGTGGTTCTGGTGACTGAACCCATTTCTCACTCATGCTAAGGCACATGTTTATAATCCCGATCTACTTCTTGGATCCTGTAAGTTGTCTTTTTTTTTTTTTCCAATTATGAAACTAGCATATTGTCCTTCAATTTCAAAGTAAACAACATCATAGCAACATCTTTCATGCACATTCAGCAACCAACTAAGCTTTAGGGAATCTGAAAGTGGTTGAAAACGGTTTGTGACACATAGATGTTATTATAGGAGGTTTTCTTTGTTGTTGTTTTGTTTGCTTTTCTTGTTTTTATTTTTTAAAATATTTATTTATTCCTTTTTGTTGCCCTTGTTGTTCTATTGTTGTAGTTATTATTGTGTTTGTTATTGATATCATCATTAATGGATAGAACAGAGAGAAATGGAGAGAAGAGGGGAAGACAGAGATGGGGAGAGAAAGATAGACACCTGCAGACCCACTTCACCACCTGTGAAGCAACTCCCCTGCCGGTGAGGAGCCTGGGGCTCAAACCAGGATCCTTATTCCCGTCGTCCTTGCACTTTGCTCCACCTGCGCTGCGCTACCACCTGACTCCCTTCTGTTTTTATTTTTACCCCATCACTGGGGAGCCAGAGACAACCCGAACTGCCCCTGCAGCTCCAGACAGACTATGACCCACATAGTCAACGACTGCCACCTCTCCAGATTCAAAGGAGGTCTCAAAACTTTACATCAGGCTCAACCTGACGCTGTTGACTGGCTACGGAAGAAGGGCAAATGCTAAAAGAAGAAGAAGAAGGGCAACCCCGATGGAATCTCAGAGACCCAGACACTGGGCTTTAAGTCTTGTAAGCACATACCTTCCCAGTCAATGCAGCGGCTGATGTACTGAGAAATCCATATTAGCCCAGGTATTGCTCTCTACTGTTCTAGAACAAAACCATTCAGCACCTTTGGTTGGATGCAAATGAGGCATATTACTTCCAGATAGGTCTCCACCCTACCTGGGGCCTCGCCATCAAAGGGCTCCAGTTCTTCCTGGAAAACCGTTAGTATCACTTCCCTCTGCCACAAATAATCTTGTTCCCACTCTGAGAATGTCTCCACTCCTCAGAACCTCAAAGGACTTACTGTATATTTGTGGGAATCCCATCACTTTATTTTCGAATAAGATGGCCAAAGGAAAGAAACAGGAAAGAAATAAGTGATGGTGGAAATAAAAGGCTGACGTTTTAATTGTATCTGAGAAAAGAGTTATTAAAGAAGAAGCAGCCACTCTCAGACTAAACATGCAGAACTGACTGGCTTGAATGCCCTTGAACTCTTAAGCAATAACCTCTAGTTAATGTAGGGCATTTAATAAAGCAGGTACAATAAGATAAACAGGCTCTGAATGGGAATAGGCAGATATTCACATCCATTTCCACATTTCGGTGGCCTTTTTATTATCACATTTTCAGTGATGGAGCAATAAAATTAGAACATCAAAACCCACACCTTTCTCTTCACCCTAGAAACTAATGAATGTCAAACTGTCAAACCCTTTTTTATTGTCAATAAACAGAGACGATGAGTTGGTTATTTCTCTGAAAGGGTTTAATAGCACAAAGAGAAGTAACTGAATTAATACCTTCATAATTGGACAGGGCTTCAACGACTCTATTTTTTTAAAAAAGAGACTACTTAATTGCATAGATTAAGTCAAAAAGAGAGAGAGAGATTGAAAAGATGGATAGAAAATAGGGAGAATCTACTATGCATGGGAAATGCATAGTTGTGAGTAAAGAGACGGTCAGAGGAGTTTTTAACTCAATCGTTTTTCTGAGTTTCTCATCTGTTTTCTTCCAAGGATGAAGGCTTTACAGTCTGTATCTTGAATACCACAATACCACATTACATGACTCTGATCTGCTTCAATTCACTCCATGGGACGGCTCTGAGATAAAATTAGAAAGGGCACACTAATCCCTAGCTTTTTATTATAATTTTATTTTATTTTTAAGTAGCACTTACATTATAACAAAATGCCCCTTGTGTCTGCTCGGCTTCTGTATAAATGAAGTAGAAATTAGATACACAAGCACACAGACCGCATTCAATCACTGGAAACCTTCATTCTTGTGTAAATTAAAATGATCCTCTGCACAGATGCAAAAGAACTCATCCAAGTAAAAACATTTACATGTAATTTACAGAATGTTTTCTCCCTTGGAAGCAATTGCTTCCCCCAGAATCATAAAAACCTACATTTTAAATGTTGACTAATGTTCAGAGACACTGAACCAAGCTAATAAACTGCAGGAATTGAAAGAGATCCAAATGGGGGAATGTAAAATAACTGTATATTTTGATCTGCCCAAGAAGTGTTTATCTGACAACAATTTTAGGCACTGTATTGCACAATTTACTGTAATTATTTCGTGTCTAAACCGTGTTTCCTATTAGTAGGAAAGAGTATAAATACATACACACACAAGATGTATATCAAGTTGAAACTCTATAGTAAGTTTGATTTTTTAAAGTATTTTCCTTGGCCCTGACACTGTCATGACCATAATAATAGCTTATCTGACACTAGAATGAGTGCTGACTAAGTGCTGTATCAACACAATATGTCACTCTGCTAGTGTGTAACAGTAACAACGCAGGAAGATTTTATGTTGATTCAGAGAATGGACCCTATTTCTCCACCCCCTTGTTTATTCTTCCTTGTTTATTCTTTGTAAATAGCAAAGCTCCCAATGGGACTTGTAACAGAGAAATCACTTCATCTCCTTCTTCCTTATTTCCCCTCATCTTTATAATAGAGATAATAAATGGATACTTTTAGGTGTGGCTGTGAGAATAGACAAGATAAAGTCTACCTCTGCATCAAGGACAGTACTAAGTAATGACATACAGAGAGTGGGAATAATTATACCCTTAAGTTTAACTAAAAGAAAGGCACTGGGAACAAGAAGGAAATTTAACCCTGGGCTTTAGGCAGCTTTGGCCAAAAAAAAAAAAAAAAAAAAAATCAGAAGGAAGAGGAGAAAGAGGAGTAGGAAGAGGAGAAGAAGAAAGAAGAAAAGGAGGAAGGGGAGAAGAAGGAGAGGGAGGCAGGTGGTGGTGCAACTGGTTAAGTGCAGACCTTAGAGTGCACAAAGACCCAGGTTCAAGTCCCTGGTCCCAACCTGCACCCAGAAACATTTACAAGTGGTGAAGCAGAACTGCAGGTGTCTCTTTGTCTCTTTCCCTATCTCCCCCTCCCTTCTTAATTTCTTTTTGTCTCTATCCAATAATAAATAGAGATTATAAAAGAAGAAAAGACATATGATGAGTTAAAGATCTCTCATAAACAGAAGCACAATCTTTCCTCCAAAGAAAATACCTTCTTAGGGGCCTGGCAGTGGTCCACCTGGGTGAAGGTACATGTCACCACACACAAGACTGCAGTCCCCATCTGTAACAGGTGGGGGGAGGCTTCACTTGTGGTGAGTCAGGGCTGCAGGTATCTCTCTTTTTCTTTTCTTCTCTACCTACCCTTTCCCTCTCAATTTCTCTCTGTCCTATCCAAATAAATAAAAATACAAAGTACTAAAATAATAAAAAAAAAACACACTTAAAAAAAAGAAAAGAAAGAACACCTTAGTTGCCAGAACTCATAAGAGGACTTTCTCATATAGTTCTATGGAACACTGACCAGCAGAATAGTTGGCACCTTCCTTTCACAATCAGCTCAACAAAATTCAGGGCATTAAAAAATATTTATTTATTTTCCCTTTTGTTGTCCTTATTGTCATAGTTATTATTGTTGTTATTGATGTTATCGTTGTTAGATAGGACAGAGAGAAATGGAGAGAAGAGGGGAAGACAGATAGTGAGAGAGAAAGACACCTGCAGGCCTGCTTCACTGCCTGTGAAGGGACTCCCCTGTAGGTGGGGAGCTGGGGGCTTGACCAGGATCCTTTTGCTGGTCCTTGTGCTTTGTGCCGCATGAGCTTAACCCACTGTGCTACCACCTGACTCCCCAGGGCATTCTTTATGAGATCATTTCTCCTATGGACCTCAGACCAAAAGCCAGGGGCACTGCATCCAATTCACAGCTCTGTGCAGACAGTTCTGCAGGAGGTATGCATTCCAATTATGTGACTGTCTAGTGGTCAGAGGTGTCTAGTGGTCAGAGGTGATGACACAGTGCAGTTCCCCAGAAGCTGATGTTCTGGCAGGTCCCTGGGGCTGTGGCTCTCTGCTAGGGTTTGATGGGAGCAGACATTTGAGAATTGAGGCGCAGAGAATAGCCGGCTGCTCTGACGCTTTAGCTGGAGGGAAAGAGCTCAGGTGGTTTAGGTCTCACAAGCAGAGAGGGAAAGGCTGATGTTTTGTACTAAAAACCAAGAGTTGTAGAAACATCTCTACTGCATGGGACTAGCAAAATGACAGTAAGGCAGGAGCTTGGGACTTCAGATTCCTGCAGGGGAGTAGCTTCACAGGTGGTGAAGCAGGTCTGCAGGTGTCTATCTTTCTCTCCCCCTCTCTGTCTTCCCCTCCTCTCTCCATTTCTCTCTGTTCTATCCAACAATGAGGACATCAATAACAATAATAATAATAAATACAACAATAAAAAACAAGGGCAACAAAAGGGGAAAAAAAGAGTATGAGAATCTTATGCACCACTTCCCTACCCCTGCCACAGAGATCATAAGCAGAGGCCAGAAGAAAGCTTCATTTTGAATGGGGTGGGATGTAATGAACTCATTGGGATGAGTGAGTTGCCAGCATCACCCCTAGATAATGAAGTGCCTCAACCTGTTGGGGTGTTGCCCATCACACTCGGTGAATGCCGAGAGTTCCAGAGGAAACAAAGATCTTGGTTTCCCCATAATTGCTACTGAGCTGTCACTTCTAAATGCAATGGCCTGCTGGGTTCTGCTGCTCATTATGGCACCTCCGGGGTCGTAATGGTACAACAGAGTCCTGCATATGAGCAGGGTACTTCACATGCCATTTCTCATGGTGGGTGGAAATCTACTTTGTTCATAAGGATCCTCTATCCAAGTGCTCAAAAGAGATTGAAAGGGAGCACCAGTGCGGCCCAGACACCAAGGTTTCCAAGAGGAAACCTGAGGGGAGCTGAAGGAAGAACTCTTTAACATTGAGGAAAAATAAAAGAGGCACACCACAGAAAATCAGAATAGATCAAAGACCTGGATATTAAACCAGAAACTCCAAAAATTTATAGAATTAAACATTGGGGAAACTTTACAGGATCTTTATTTCAAAGATGTATTTGGAGACTCAGATGGGAAATGAAAACAAGAGTAAATAAATGGGACTTTATGAAACTTAAAAGCTTCTTCACATTGAAATTATAACTACACAGAGATAACTAGGCAACCTCGTAAATGGGAGAAGATAACTGCACATCACATCTGACTAGCAACTGTACAACTCAAGAAAAAGGAAAAAAAAAACCAAAAGACAAACACTGAAGAAGGGGGCCAAACGATAGCACAGCAGGTTAAGCACATGTGGCGCGAAGAGCAAGGACTGACTTAAAGATTCAGGTTCGAGCCCAGGGTTCCCCCACCTGCAGGGGCGTTGCTTCACAAGTGGTGAAGCAGGTCTGCAGGTGTCTATATTTCTCCCCCCCCCCGTCTTCCCTACCCCTCTCCATTTCTCTCTGTCCTATCCACCACTACCACAATCAGTAACAATAATAATAATAACCACAACCATGATAAAACAAACAAAAAAGGGCAACAAAAGGACAAAAAAGGAGGTCAAACAATTAGTTTTCATATATATATATATTCCCTTTTGTTGCCTTTGTTTTATTGTTGTAGTTATTATTGTTGTTGTTATTGATGTCATCATTGTTGGACAGAGAGAAATGGAGGGAGGAGGGATAACAGAGAGGGGAAGAGAGAGCTAGTCACCTGAATACCTGTTTCACCACCTGTGAAGTGACTCCCCTGCAGGTGGAGAGCAGGGGACTCTAACCGGGATCCCTACCCGGGTCCTTGTGCTTTGTGCCACGTGCCCTTAACCCACTGCACTACCGCCTGACCCCCAATAACTAGTTTTCTAAAGAATAGATACACATGACCCTCAGACACATGAAGAAATGCTCCACTTCATTTATCATTAGTGAAATGCAAATTAAAGGTACACTGAGATTCCATCTCACACGTGAGAGAATGGCTTACATCAACAGACCACGAAATGACAGGTGTTGGAGATTGTGGAGAAAAAGGGAACTCTGCTACAGGGCTGGTAGGAATGCAAACTGGTGCAGCCCTTTGGAAGACTATTTGCACAATCCTTAAGCAACAACAACAACAAAAGAATTATCTTATGATCCAGCAATAGCACTCTTGGGCATTTATCCAAAGGACATTCAAACACTAAAGGGAAGGGATACATGCACCCCTATGTTCATAGTTGCATTATTTACAATAGCCAAAGAGTGGAAGCAGTATAAATGTCCATGTCAGATGACTAAATGAAGACATTATGGGATATATATATATATATCCTATGTAACGGTATGTCCTTTTGGACAAAATGAATGAATCTGCTTATCAAAATAAGTTTACAAAAAAGATTTAAAACAAATAACAGATGGTTTCATTCATATGTGAAATCTAGAGAGCTGTTACAAATGAATTTGAAACAACAACAACAACAACAAGCAAACTGCAAACCGTTTCTAAACAAAAAGTAGAACTTAGACTGGACTTAGTGTATTGCACCAAAGTACAGGACTCTGTGGCTGGGGGAGTGTTCAGGTCCTGGAGCATGATGGCAGAGGAGGGCATAGGTGGGGATTAGAGTGTTATGTGGAAAATTGATAATGTACCAACTACTGTATTTTTTATCGACTTTTGATAAAATAATAATAAAAAATAAATAATAAATATATAGTAATAAATAATAATTATTATTAATTTTAATAAATAATAATAAAATATTTTATTGTTATTTAATAAATAATAATTAAAAACTTTCTAGACTTTGTGAGAACTATGGCAGTTAGTTTTTGGAAGGTGAGAGGATGGGGATGCAGAATTTTAGTGTGGGTGTGATGTGGAACTATACCCTGTAATCTTACAGTCTTGTAATGCACTATTAATCTCAAATAAAAAAATGAAAAACAAATCATTTACAAAGTCATTCTTCTGACTAAGTTTCATCCTCCTTCCAATATCTGACATGAAAACACAGTATATTGAGTCCTTGGCATTGAGTGAGAAGGAGATTCAAATGTTGTATGCATAGTGCAACAGAAGTCAAGAACCAGATGAGCTTGGTTTGTGTACAGACATGCATGTCTTCCAGAGAAGGGGAGACAGAGACACATGGAGAAAAAAAGATATGAAGAGAGAAACCAATTTGGACTCAAAGGGTCTGTGTGGTGAGGGAGCTGTATTCAAATAAATAGAAAGGACTGGTTATTTAATACCTCAAAATTTCAGTTTCTTCCTGAAAAGATAGAAATAAAAATGCTTCTTCAATCTACAAAAGATTTTTGTGAGTACTAGGTAAAATAATGGATGCTCTATATTTGGCCCCTAGGAGACATTCTTATATCTGTGTGAGTTTCCTGCTTAGATTTTTGCCTAAAAACAGTTCAAGAGAGAAAACAGGAAGAAGGACTTATTAGGGGGTGACTAGACAAACCTGATTTGAAAGTCTCATTTTCTGTTCCATCCATTCTTATGTTGTTGTAAAGCTAATTTATATTTACATACAATGATTTATCAGGGAGTCAAAATCCAGTTGGTTTCTAGGAGAACATGCTTATTTGCACACTGCACACTGTTCTTTCAGCATTAGCTAGGAGCTAGCTGGTAAATGGTCCTTTAGGACATGCTTTAAAAAATAAACAACAATCCCCTATTGCATTCCTTGCACTGTTTCCCAAAGTCTCTGTTAATAACTGTATTTCGATCAGATCTCTTAGTACAAATGAACCTCCCATCAAAATCTAAGGGCAACCCATGATATTATCTTTGCCAATTGAAATTCTCAAGGTGAAATACATATGTGCTATAATTGGCACCTTTGAAACATCATTTTCCCATGGAAAGCTTTCAGAGTTGCTGCCAGCAAATGCAGTCTGGCAGGTCTAGAAAGGTGAGCTCTGTGTATGAATGCTTCATTACCAGCAGGGCTTTACCTAGGTGACAGAGTTTCAGCTATCTGTCAATCACACCCATCCCTGGTCTCTCTGGAATCTGAAGACACTAATGCTGGAGAAGCTCCAGTCTTCAGCCTGTTCAGATAAATAATTATGCTGGCTGAGCCATTTCATGAAAAGGCAAAATTCTGTAATGATAACACTTGCCCAGAAGCCCTTGTGAAGTCTATAGCTTTTTCACTGCCTCATGGACAGCAAACAACTAATGTGGGCTGCACCCAGGAAGCTAAGTGATGAGAGTCTGCTTCTAGACACAGGTAATGGCAGTACATCATCTGTGCTGATCAGCAACTTTTTTTTCCCTTTCGGTAACAGGAAAATGGCTTCATCTGATTTCACAGCACACATTCAACAAGTACGCCCTTCCTGAAAACAACTTCATTCTCAAATACTGATTTTTGTGCGCAAAATGTTCACTTGGGTCTTTGTGTCTCACCAATGCCATTACAATAAGAGAGTAAAATGGAATCGTCATTATACTTGTATTCAAAGCTCTCCAGAGAAACCGAATTTATATGACTATATGATCTACTATTATAGATAGTGTAAGCAATAAAGTTTATATACATACACAACTTAAAGTGCACATGATAATGTAATTCTATATATACTGTCACGAAATCTCTGTCTTTAATTCATACATATCCTGTTTTTCCAAAGAACTCTAATGAATGCCTAACTTATCTTTTATATTATTAGCTATATGCATGGAGAGTGAGAAGGAGGGAGACTGATTTTTGAGATTTATTTTAAGAAATTTCTCAGGCTGTGTGGTGGCAGGGGTCTCTGAAATCTACAGGTCTGGAAGGAAGGATGGCAGACAGGGAATGGGAAAGAGTTGATTTTTTCAGTCATGAGACAGATTTCTTCCTGCTCAGGAGACATTAGTCTTTTTTTTTTTCCTTATAGTCTTCAACAGATCACATAAGGCTTACCAAACTATGAGGATAATCTACTGGAACCCTACTAATTTAAATGTTAATCAGCTCTGAAAAATAATTACACACACACACACACACACACACACACGCACACACACACACACACCTTCACAGCAACTCTAGACTGGTTTTTAACCAAACAACCAGGCACCAAAGCCAGCCTAAGTTTGCACATATAATTAAATATCACATTTGTCAAAACAAATCCATTTTATACTGGACTTCTGTCTTTCTTCTATGTAACTACCTGTACCACCATGCTTGTTTGACAGCTAATTTGAAGTAGGTTTTTCTGCTGTAAGGCTGAACTAATGAGTTTATCACATGAAAAATGATGGTAAAATATTCCAAGCTCATGTAGCATGCCTGAAATATATTTGATTACAGAATTTCAGTTTGGCACTGGTCCTTAAGTTTTCATTGATCCAAATGTCTAAGTTTCCTTTGGTAAGACAAAATTCGTACTATAATTCGACACATACTGTGAGCCAGGAGCTAGGTACTAGGATTTTAGTAGGATTATCTACTTGAACCTTCAACCAGCTTTATATATTAGACTCTATTAATATCTATGGGGGTTGGGCAGGCAGAACTACGACTTCAGGGGAAAAAAGAATTGACTAATATGTCAATAGTAAGTGATGGTTCTAGATTTGAGTGGAGTCTGTTTGCCTCCAAGATGTAGACTCTTAATCACTAAACTCCAGTGTCTGCCAAAAGATCTCTTATAAACAATGATTGATGGTCAAGTCAGCTGATGGTAATACAGTGATCGTTATCACTGCAATTGATCTTTGCAAAGTCATTGGCATGGGCAATGTTTGCATGAGACAGCTGCTGGTGTTTTCATAAGTACTTCTTCCAAACACTTCATATGCTAACAGAGGCAGCAAGAGCAAATGAAAAAAATATAAGAATAAAACCAAAGGTGTCTAAAGTAGACCAGTTCTAAATGAAAACATTGCTATCCTCAAACAGAAAGTTCATTCTTTACTACAAACAGTATTTATGCACTCTTGAATCTGTCATAAAACATACTGAAGGGAATAGAAATGATTCCTTTTACTTTCAAAATGGAGGAGCAGAAAGATTTGTGTTGAAGCAGAGGTGAGATTCCCTAGATATCCTTGAACCTCAGTGAAATGAAAATCATGGAATTTTAATGGACATACAGATTCCTTGGCCCATCCCTTGAGATTCCGATTATTTGTCTGGCTAAGAGTCCCATAGAAGAAGAATAGGTGCTTATCACATAAATATTCACTGATATGTTTTGGAAGCATGGCACTAAGAGTCTAATAACCAGTGACTGCAAAATGAAACTTAAGACTCAAACCCTCTCAGCTTCTCCCATTTCATCCTCTCAGTTCTGACTATGTAACTTGTGAGGCTGAGTGCAAAATGAAAACGCAGAACCTCTTGCTCCAGCGTTATTAACAATTTCAAGATGGCAACCTATATGGTAGTGTATTTAACCAATATTCAGTCTTCTAACTGTGAGGCCCTGAATGACTGTGGAAATACAAGGTCCATAAAGGGTGCCCTCTTTCCTATGACTGGACTCTAGGGGCTAGGGGACTCAGTTGATGATTAATGGAGGAAGAAAGTGATGAGAAACCTAAAGGAGGAAAAAATGTTAAAGTGGCTTACTATCTCAAGAAAAGCTGAAAGTGAATATATATAGAATAGACATGAGCGTGGGGACATGGCTGGTCTTAATTGACACACAGTCCAGGAGATAAGTGAAGCAACTACTTGGTCAGCACTGTGAATAGACAGGCCTACTGTATTTATTTTCAGTAACACAAACTCTGTGAGTCTCAGTAAAATCATGTGTTTGTTTGCATCAAGAGGGTTATCAATGGGGTTTGTGCCTGCACAACAAAGTCACTGCTCCTGGTGGCCATTCCCCCCCCCCCCCATTTTATTGAATAGGAAAGAGAGAAATTGAGAAGAAGGGGCTGGGTGGTGGCACTCCTGGTTGAGCGCACATATTACAATGCGCAAAGGCCCAGGTTCAAGCCCTCAGTCCCCACCTGCAGGTGGTAAGCTTTGAGAGTGGTGAAGTAAGGCTGCAGGTGTCTCTCTGTCTCTCTCCTCTATCACCCTCTTGATTTCTGGCAGTCTCTATCCAATAGACAAAGATAAAAAAAAAAAAAGAAATTGAGAAGGGGATAGGGAGATAAAGAGGGGAAGAGAATGAAAAATACCTGCACACTTGCTTCACTGCTTGTGTACTGACCCCCTTAAAGCTGGGGAGCAGAGGTTCAAACCCAGATCCTTATGCCGGTCCTTGAGCTTCATATTATGTGTGCTTAACCCAGTGCACCACCACCTGACCCCCACCCCTAAACCAGGTATTTTTATCACCAAATTCATCATTTCAAATGATCCTTTGGTTTTAGAAAGGTAAAGTGCATCAAACCACAATAATTATAAACTATAAAAAAACCCAACTAACATAAATGAGAAACTAATCATGGAGGAATTTTAAAATTAATATGTATTATCATTGTTGTTGTTTTAAGCCAGGATGGATAATTCAACTTCTAGATGCAAATGGGAACTTGGGAAGGTAAGTGGACAAAATCTAGTATTGATTAAAAAATAGAGTAGTTGGGGGAAATAGCATAAAATGAAGAAAGAGAAATCTTTTACTGTTTGGGCATTTCCTTGGTGTGAAGTGAACACAGCTTAACACAATGAACAGTTTTTGAAGATGTCTTACCCCATTCACAGACAGTGCATATCTGTCATCACAAACATGCACAATCATAAAGGACCACTGAAATCAAAGTGAAAAGAAAATGGCAAAGAGTTATCCAAATTTACTTTTGAGAAAAGTCCAAATACATATGTGGATCCCTTCCACACTTGCATAACTCTCCAGTTGTTCAAAAAGACCAATACTGTGAGGTCTGGTTATGAAGCCTAGACATGGTATTGAGAAATAAAATTCCTTTATAGGGCCCAATTCCTCTTTCATCCTTCTTTGTGATACCAATGAAGACAGTGTCTTTTTTTGTTTGTTTGTTTTGTTTTTTCCTTTCTGCTGACTTCACAATAAGCAGCCAGGAATGCTCAGCCAAGCTCCCAGGCACTGCTGCCAGCTGTCAGGAGAGAGGGCTGCCCTGGGCACACAGACTGAAGACACCCAACAACAACGCCACCATAACAACACTACCACTGCCACCACCACAACAACATGCTCTTCAGTCCTTGCACAAAGGGCTCAATTTAATGTGAGCTGCAAAGCAAGCCTGACAATAAATACAAGAAAAGGTCATTTTAGATTGAACACAGCTTCTCAATAATAGAAACTATCTGATGCAACACATGGCCATGTTCTTCCTTTACCTGGGAAAGCTTGAGACCTTTTAGATCAATAATGGGATGAAGAAATCCAAGATCAAATAGGAAAGAGGTAGAGACTCAGAGTCAGATATGTAACATTTGAGGAGTATCTAGACTGTGATGCTACGATTAGAGAGAGTAAAGCAGGGAGTCAGGCTGTAGCGCAGCGGGTTAAGCGCAGGTGGCACAAAGCACAAGGACCGGCATAAGGATCCCGGTTCGAACCCCGGCTCCCCACCTGCAGGGGAGTCGCTTCACAGGCGGTGAAGCAGGTCTGCAGGTGTCTATCTTTCTCTCCCCCTCTCTGTCTTCCCCTCCTCTCTCCCTTTCTCTCTGTCCTATCCAACAACGACGACAATAATAACTACAACAATAAAACAACAAGGGCAACAAAAGGGAATAAATAAATAAAATAAAATATTTTAAAAAGAGAGAGTAAAGCAAATTAGACAGTCATTTTTCTCCTACCTTCTACTCTTACCACTCTCCAAAGTTTTTGCTTTCTTTTTGTCATTAAAGAAGCATAATGTCATGTTCACTAGCAGCAGACAGAAGTTGAGTTTCCACTATCAATGACACACACACACACACACACTCATCAGGCTCAGTGCTGGTATTGTGAATCTACTGCTCCTGGGAGTCATTTTTCTTCTTGCCTTCCTTCCTTCCTTCCTGCCTGCCTTCTTTTCTTTCTTTCTTTCTCTCTTTCTTTCTTTCTTTCCTTCTTTCTTTACTTCTTCCTTTCTCCCTTTTTTAATTTTTTCATTTCTTTTCTTTCTTTTTAATTAGGTAGGACATAGATATTGGGAAGGGAGAGGGGAAGGAGAAGTAGAAGTAGAGAGAGAGAGAGACAAATAGAGATGTCTGCCTGCAGACCTGCTTCACTGATCTTGAAATTTCCCCCCTGCAGGTGGGAAGAGGAAGCCCAAACCTGAGTCCTTACACTCAACCAAGTGAGCCATGGCCCAGCCCTCAGAAAAAAAAAAAAAAATATATATATATATATATACATATATATGTTTTATTGGGGGGATTAATGGTTTACAGTCAACAGTAAAATACAGTAGTTTGTATATGTGTAACATTTCTCAGTTTTCCACATAACAATTCAACCCCCTCTAGGTCCTTCTCTGCGATCATGATCCGACTGAACTCTCCTCCCACCCCAGAGTCTTTTATTTTGGTGCAATACACCAAACCCAGTCCAAGTTCTGCTTTGTGTTTTATTTTTCAGCTTCATTATCATTATTATTATTAGTGATTTGAAACTGACAGACAAGACTGTGGGATAAGAGAGGAACAATTCACACAACTCCAACCACCAGCATGCCATACCCCAACCCACCCACTGGAAGCTTCCTCATTCTTTATACCTCTGGGAGTATGGACCAAAAATCTCTATGGGGTGAAGTATATATTTTAAATGCAATAATTTTGCCATGAATTCCACAGAAATGTAATATTAAGCTATTGACTGTCTTGATTCTATTTTTCCTGTATGTACGCTTGGTACTAATTTGTTTTATGTTTGTTGGTTTTTTTTTTTTTTTGAGATAATATGATCATCCATCGCATAAAATATTCTTAATTTCTAGAAAGCATAAACAACATTAAAATAATCTGCATAAAATAAACATTAAAATAATACTGCAGCTTAGTTCAATTAATAGAAAAGTAAAGAAAAATCTGATCAAAAGAAAGCATTGTATTTTTAATGACAACATAAGGAAGTCAAACGGAGTAGCTAGTTACTATTATGATTCATGTACTTTAAAATTTTTCTAGTTCTAAAATTAGCACCATTTCATAGAAAACTTATACTTTTAATGAATAATCCATTATAATAAGTGCCATCAACATTAATATAATATATACACAGAAGCCTTCCTGCATCATATGGATAATTTTGAAGAAATTTACCTGCATTTCTTGGACTACTTTTTATCTTCTTTGTATGAAGCTCACATTATAGTTGACATATATGTATATATATCAGGTAAGATAGATCATAAGTTTTGTTCAGTTGTTTACATTTCCAATCTATAGTCTACTTTTAATACTATTTAAGCTAATAATTATAAAGATAATGATACTAAAATGTAGATAAGTGCTTTCTATTAGAAATTTAATAGTGTTTATAAGATTATAAAAATTACAGGGATTATGCACCCACCATCAAAGTTCTTTCAATAACCCCATCCCAAATAATCAATACCAACCTTAGGGGCAGTTTGGATTCCCTTCTTCCCTCCCTCCCTCCTTTCCTCCCTTCGTTCTTTCCTTCCTTCCCTTCCCTTCTTCTTTTTCCTCCTTTTTTTTTTTGGAAATTCATGTGTTTCAGTTCTCTATACATTCCACATATGAGTGAAGCCATCCAGTAGTTACCTTTCATCCTCCTTACTTAGTTCACTATGCATAATCACCTCCAGTTGCTATATTAGTTTTACAAATATGTATGATAGCTCATCGGTGCAAAGCATTATGCCTGACTCTCAGTTTGATACAAGCAGAACATAAAGATAAAGAAATATTAACACACTTCTCTCACAGGAACTATGAAACGAACGAGCAGATTAGACTTTTTTCTTTCATCCCTCGATGTGGCACTATTCTCATTATCTAGCCCTTATGACTTGACCTGAACACAGTGCCACCAGATTGAGAGAACGTTATGGGACAGGGATTCTCTTCAAGTTTAGTGCACCTGGGACCATGAAGTGAGTGATTCTGAATTCCGATTCTGAAGCAGTTAGCTACAGCCTGGTGAGTGGACAGGCAAATTCATGTGCACTGTGATAGCCACCCCTGCTCCTAGTCCCAATCTATCTCCAATTAGGGGGAAATGATGGGTTCAAAGTCAGCTTTGACTTTATCCTGGCATTGTGACCTTGGCTGGGCAAGTCACTCAAACCCTCTGAAGGATCCTTTGTTTGTAAAATGTGTATTAATTGCCCCCAGAATTATTGCTGGGGCTCTGTGCCTGAACCATGAATCCACTGCTCTTGGAGACTATTTTTTCCCCCTTTTTGTTGCCATTGTTGTTTTGGTTATTATTGTTGTTGTTATTATTCATGTCGTCATTGTTGGATAGGACAGAGAGAAATGGAGAGAGGAGGGGAAGACAGAGAGGTAAAGAGAAAGACAGACACCTGCAGACCTGCTTCACTGCTCCTGAAGTGACCCCCTTGCAGGTAGGGAGCCAGGGGCTCGAACCGGGATCCTTATGTAACCTTGTGCTTTGCACCATGTGTGCCTAACCCGCTGCCCTACCACCTGATCCCCCCAATATTTTTATAACTGCTAAAGGGGATAGAAAAATTAAGGTGTTGTGCCATCATAGCAAAGAGAAACTTTCCCACATACAGGCAAGGAGTAGGGATGGACAGAAGTGAGGGCAGGCTCACAAGAAAGCCAAACTGGTGCTTACAGGTCAACAGGGTTGTTTCAGCATGTATAATGGGCACCTGGTTTATTTTTTCCAGACACTGGGATTGCTATTCTGCCTGGAGTTTTTTTGAGGGGTGATCCTGCTATGTCAGGAAAGGTTGAAAATGTAGCTTGTTAACCTTGCTCTCTGTGGACTATACTGTCCACTACGGCAGGTCACGAGCCACTGTGAACCACTTAGCACTGCAAAAGTTATTTTGTCTGTATTGAGATAAGCATAAAATACATAATATATTTTGAGGACTGGTATGAATGTTTTTACATTGATTACCAGTAGAAATGATAGTAACTTATAGTGCATCAAATGTATGTTATTGAAGATAATGGTGTGTGTTTCTCTTTGGTTTTGAAGACACAACTTCCATTTGGGATGATGACATTCATCAGTGGGAATTTAGAAACAAAGCAAGAGGACCAGTCACATAACTCACTTGGGTAGAGCCTATGCTTTGCTGTGTACAGTCCAGATTCAAGTCCCACACTCATGGCGCTAGAGGGAGATTTGGTGTATAGTGTCATAACCTCTCCTACCCTGTTTCTTCTCATTCTTCTCCTTCTTCTTCCTCTTCCTCTTCCTCTTCTTCTTCCTCTTCCTCTTCTTCTTTCTTTAAATTATATTTATTTATTTATTTATTTATTTATTTATTTATTTATTTCATAGAGACAGCCAGAAATCAAGAGGGAAGGGGGAGATAGAGAGGGAGAGAGACAGAGAGACACTTGCAGCCCTGCTTCACTACTCGGGAAGATTCCCCCTGCAGGTGGGGCCAGGGACTGAAATCCAGGTCCTTGCACACTGTAACATGGCACACTCAACCAGGTGCACCATGCCACCACCCAGCCCCAAGAAAGAACCAGACATCACTCTGGTACATGTGCTGCTGGGATCAAACTCAGGACCTCATGCTTGAGAGTCCAACACATTATCCACTGTGCCACCTCCCGGACCTCTTTCTCTCTCTCTCTCTCTCTCTCTCTCTCTCTCTCAGGAAAATTCAACCCAAAGTAGTAAAACCCCAGTGATGAGATAAGCTAAATAAGAAACAAAGTGGAGGAAATGAGGGGGTGAGATATAGCTATATCATATGCTTGCAGTTGTGAGGTCATTAAACTAGGATGAGGTGAGGGTACTTATTTAATGGTGGCAGGTGGCCCAATGTCCCACAATAGAGTGTGAAGGCAGATGGTGCTTTGGTACGTTGGTGGAGAGGTGAGGGGAACTAACATATATTTTGGGAAGATGTGAAATTGTACCCCTAACACAAAGGTCTTATGAAACAGTGCTTTCTCAGCAAACATGGAGCTTAAAATATGTGGCTCGTAGGAAATTAAAATTGATATATGTAGCTTGTCTTTCTTTGCTTCTAAACAGTTTTTGCTCTTAATTCTCTCTAAGTGGTTTGGTGACAAAACTTCTGTCCACCTACTGGACACTGTGTTAATCAACTCCACTCTCTCCACTGTGTTCAGAAACTGCTCAAGTAGAGGACACATCTGCTTCCAACCTAATCTTGCCTTCTGACCCAGCATGGCTGCTGTTGGATGTGGGACCAGGGCCTGTATTTAAATGAACAGAATATCCTTGACAACCCTGGAGAAACTACATAAACAGCCACAATAGAAAAACTCTGTCTGAAAGCTACAGGGATCTGGGCCTCAAGGGGCTAGGATTGCACTATGGGAGAGGGATTGTCTCTCAGCATAAAAGGAACCCCTTGGCATGAAAATGTTCCCCCCGCCCCGACTGAGAGTTTTCAAAATGTACTCATTTCCTTTGTAATCAACTCTTAAGCAGAAGATACATATCACCTTTTTTTTTTTTTTAATCTCGAAGAAGAAGACGAAGTGAGCATTCTTGTTTCCTTTGTTTACTTAAATGGTCACATCCTCCATCCCTCCAAAGCCATCACCATCTGTTTTCTGTGATCCAATTACAAATGGAATAAGCTCTTAATTCCCTTTTCTATCATCTTAAAGTCTATGACATGAAAATGCCTCAGCCAACACGTCCAGAGTACTTATTTACTGTCACATTTTCTATACAACTTATAGGGGCAAAGTTATTTGTCTGTGCAAAAATTAATTTCACTGAGAGGTGTTTACATGACAGAGATTGATACACATTGTCTATCAGGGTTCTGCCTGGTTTCTCAATATGTTTATTGCAGCCTATCTTTGGGAACCGGGAAGAAATGTTATGTAGCAGTAAGTTAAATACTCTAACAAAATCATACAAATTTCTCATTCTTTCAAAAATAATCGTTATACACTTGAGAGCCTTCTAAACCAAATGTTGTTGCAAGTGTAATTTGGTTTTGCATTTCTTGCTCACCAGAGTGGCTTTTTCTTTCCTTTCCTTTTTTTTTTTTTCTGTTATAGTTGATCTTCACCCTTTACCATCTGGGAAATTTGAACTCTATTTTTAGCCATTTCATGAGTTGCCAATTTAGTGCATTTAAAGACTGCAGAGCAGATGTCTAAAACATTGAAGGTAATTAATTAAGTCCCACAATTTTCAGACTACACAAAAACAATTTGCCATTGCCTGTAAAATGGTATAATTGAGTATTATAAATGTTTCCAGGCCAAGTTTTGCTATGAATTATTTAGTGCATCTGTCCTAATTAAAGACCTATTGGAAGATTAATGTCTCGTAACCTGACAAACTACTTTACTTAGTAACAAATTATCCATATAATGACCTCAGACTAAATTTATATAACCCAAGGAGCCATCTGAAAGAATTAACAAGCATGCTTCAGTGGAAGGAACTTTTTCCTGCAAATTTACAGTCATCTGTAAAATTTACAATATTCCTTTAGTTATGAATAGTAGTTAATAAAAATCAATTTGTTCCAAAATAAGTTTTCTAATGCCATTTTTAGCTTAAGTCAACACCTTGTGGAAAATATGTGAGACACATTCCTTCTACCGCCTTCACTACAGCTGATAGAATAAGTAAACTTTTAATAGAGAGCTCATTGGCAATAATGGAGATCTTTTTTTTCCTGATTTTTATTCTAGACTTGCGTTTTTAGGATGAGATTATACTGAAGGGAGTATTTTTTTTTTTCTATCAGTAATATGAGAAGCATGTGATATTCAGTGGACAATATCCTGGGCTGAAAGCTAGAACATTACCCTACTAAGGCTGGCTGCCTGGGGACCCTATGGAATCATGATACCGAGGTCATTTAGACCTAAACTTAAAAGCCAATGTGAAAGACTGATCCTCTTCTGATACTAAAGAACCAAAGTACCTGTCACAGCTGAAATCGCCATGACACTAGGATAAAAGCCAGAAGGTGAAGGATGGATACCAGATGACCTCACTTACAGGAGGAATTTACAAACAAAGAAAGGGAAATCATAGAGTGAAACTTAGATTAGTTAGGATCTATTGAAAAAGAACCAAGGACTCGATAGGAAAGACAGAAGAGAGCTGAAAGGACTTGTGAGATCCAGTTCACCATGATGGAGGATGATTCATAGTTTCTCCCCTTCTTCTGCATATTTGCTATTCTTTTTAAAATTTATATTAGAAAAGTCAGTTTCATACAGAGATGTAAAAACACAGCTAGTAACAAATCATGGCAGGGAGGGCAATGAAAATAACCAGGGAAAGGAAGGAGTTGGGTACTTTGTAATAGAATGTATATTTTAGTTATAATAGTCACTGTAAAAAATTGCAATATAAGGAAAAGTATAAAGAAAAATAATTATCATTGTTCACAGACCTATCAACCAATGACGTTGGCATGTTGGTATACTTCTGGGTTTTTTTTTTTTCTTTTCTTTTTAATTTTTTAAATATTTATTTATTTATTCCCTTTTGTTGCCCTTGTTGTTTTATTCTTGTAGTTATTGTTGTTGTTGTTGTTGGATAGGACAGAGAGAAATCGAGAGAGGAGGGGAAGACACAGATGGGGAGAGAAAGACAGACACCTGCAGATCTGCTTCACTGCTTGTGAAGTGACTCCCCTGCAGGTGGGGAGCTAGAGGCTCGAACCAGGATCCTTACGCCGGTCCTTGTGCTTTGTGCCATGTGTGCTTAACCCACTGAGCTACTGCCCGACTCTCTGTTTGTTTCTTTTCTTAGCACCTTTATATACTGGCATCTTTCCTTGTAGAGTTTTGTTTGTGTTGTTCTACTTCTAACTACATTGTAAACATTTTTCAGTGGTCTTAACTTTTGTTGTTACTGTTGTCCTCACCATTAACTGATCTCAACTATCTTTTTCAGATAGACAGTGAAGGACAAAGACAGAGAGACAGAGGAAGAATGGGAAAGATACCAGAGCACGGAAACATCCCCCTGTCAGTGGAGTCAGTCTTGAACTTGGGAAAGCAGGCACCATCTTAGGTGAGCTATCTTGCAATTCCCAGTCTTCACTTTTTACCAGTCTAAAGAATGATTGCTTCTCATTTAAAAAAGACATACTGTTTGCATATAGCTGGGGAAATATGCCTTTCCTATGTAATTAAATTTCAGGCTCTTTAGAAATAGTAAGTCAAAAAAGTATCTCCTTTCTATTCATTAAGATCTCTGCTGAGCAGCAAACAATGTGTGAATTGATCAAGAGAAGACTAACGTGGACACTGTATGTCTAGTTTCAGAGATGCACTTCTGCATTGATAGAAGCGGTTGTTTGTGGGTAATCCAACTCAATAAAATACAGTGATAACTTTAAAAATCAAAATGTTAAAATACTATAATTATAAATAAAAACATGATTCTTTTAAAATAAACATCTATTAAAGTTTCATTAAGTACATCAATGAAAAATCAGAAGTAGAATTCAATTAAAAAATTAATACCAGGCCTTATTATATCTTCAATTCAAATGTGGTTTAGAAAATGTCTTTTTGTTAGACTAAGAGGTTTTCAATAAGCATGTAAGCAATTAAGACTTAGAATGCACAGATAGATACTCATCTGTTTAGACTTGATTTTTGTGCTAAAAACTTAGCAGTTTTAACAAACACACATGAAATTCTACTTGTTCTTTTTGCCACTTTCAGGTAAACACCGAAGACTGAATATTGAATTGTTTATAATATTCACCCTAAAATGGCATCCAGGAATCCCCAAGAGAGAGCTCATGGAGGACACAGAGATAGCATAGTGGTGCACACAATCAGCTTTCATGCCTGTGACCTTGAGATTCTAGGACTGATCCTCAGCAAGACCACACATTAGACCTGAAATATTCTAGGGGTTGGAAGACATACCTTAACAGGTAGAGCAAACACTTTACCATATGTGAAACCTTAGCACTACATACAGGCGCCATGGACAGCACCAAATGAATTTCATGGGTGATAGAGCAGTGCTTTGCTGTTTCAACCCCTTTATTCCTTTCTCCATCCTTCACCTCTCTCTTCTTATTCCATAGCACTCTGAGCACAGAGAACTAAAATGTTGGCTCAGGAGTTTATTCAACAATATTATCTATGGTAAAGTCCTCCATTCATTTCCTGTTACCACATAAACAATTAAGCAATAAATTCCAATCATAAAGGAGAAGGTGAAATAGGTTTGGAAAGCAGTATATTTCATCCCCCAGTGAAATTTTATAATGTGCATTAGCATAGTAAATACTCTGAGAAGATTCTTGCAGTAAGAAAACACCTATTTTAAAGTTGTTCACCTCAAAGTGCTTTAACCTGAAAATTTTGTTTTCTTTTCTGATAATATATAGCAAATAATATGGATAAGGAACAGGCAGTGACATAGAACATTCAACAGTGTTTGTCTAGGAAGTTTCAAATATTACTAGGCAAATATGCAATATAATAGATTCATGAAACACCATCCTCTGCTTTAAGATCCTTTCATTTTAAGTTTATGAAAAGCATATAAGCAGATAAATTATATGTAGACTTGCACTAATGCATCAAAAATTAATTACTAATAAAGGAAAAGTAACTGGAAGATCATGCATCCAGTTATTCAGAGAAGCTTCTCTGATTTACCAGGTTTCTGAAAAAGCCTAGTATTTTTCCTTCTACTCCTAGAGACTATGGAGGTGACATGGTATATTCTGTGACATTCCAAAAAACACTGTATGAAAGACATCTCACTTGTAACACCTTTCTGGATTGTCCTGTCTGAGAGATGACAGGTTCACCAACTGCACTCATTTATTGAACAAATCTTTTCCTTTTCAGCACTCCAGTAAAGGGAACTATGAAAAGGGGTGCTAAAGCTAATTATATCCACTTCAAGTACACTTACGGATCAGCACTTTCTCTTAAGTGTTCTCAGACAACGAAATTGACATTTCTTCTTCACCAAGTTCCTCTGCATGAGAGATAAGCAGGACATTCCCTAAGGCATATTATTCAAGTTCATGTTCAAGGTACTCAAGACATACAGACCAAGATAATGTTTATGCTCTGGGGCGGCAGATCTCCGTGTAATAGCCCTTGAAGGGGGAATAGGGGGGGCAGAAATCAAAGTGGAACACTCAAAACAAACAAGCAGCTACTACTCCACCTTGCACACACAAAGGTTTCAGTGACAGATAAAGACCAAATAGCTAGGTGGAGGTGGTATTGAGGAGTTCAGGTTCACAGCTGAGACACGAAATAGCATGTTAACAGTAAGAGGTGAGACTCTGGGTCTTTTCTGTAAGGATGACATATATTACCTATAAATGTTGTAGGAAAAAAAAAAGCCATAAAACAGAGACAGAAGAGGAAGAAAAGGCAAAGGCGAGAGGGGAATTGTGGTGAAACTTAACTCCAAAGTCCATTATTTACAGCAGTCTGATAAACAACCTCCTAAAGTTTTCACCTCAGTGGTTTTTACAACAAGCAACACAATCATTTAGTTTTACATCATAAACCCAGGCAGCATAATGGGCTCTATAAGTGGTTATGCAGGTATTTTGTAACTTCCAGTATGAGTTTTAGTGGGCGAAAAGTTACCAGTCTTAATCAAAGAACAATTTCAATATGCCAAAGAGGGTATATTTCACCTGGTATGTCCCTGTCCCACATCTGTCTTTCTTTACCAGTGGGAACCTCCATCCTGAAATGATATTCCTGAAAAACTAGGTAGGTAAATTTAGGTCATTAAGTCCCTACATGGGTTCAAAGAATGCAGCTAACATTGAAGATGTTCAGTCTCCGGATATATATTCAACACGGCAATAGCTAGGAAGTTTCAAATACAACTAAAAAAAATGTGGAATGTAATAGGATTCATGAAACACCCATCCTCTGCATTAGAACCATTTTCTCTTTATAAAAATCATATACACTGTCAAATTATAAGTAGATTCATATTGATATATTAAAACAAATTACTAATAAAGGAACATGACTGGAAGCTTGTGTATCCAGGGAATTCAAGCAAGACCTCTTTTCTTTTTTTTAATATTTATTTATTCCCTTTTGTTGCCCTTGTTGTTTTATTGTTGTAGTTATATTGTTGTTGTTGATATTGTCGTTGTTGGATAGGACAGAGAGAATTGGAGAGAGGAGGAGAAGACAGAGAGGGGGAGAGAAAGATAGACACCTGCAGAAGTGCTTCACCACTTGTAAAGCGACTCCCCTGCAGGTGGGGAGCCAGGGGGTGCTCGAACTGGGATCCTTATGCCGGCCCTTGCTTTTTATGCCACGTGTGTTTAACCCGCTGTGCTACCACCCAACTCCCGCAAGATTTCTTTTGAAGTCATGACCCTTTAATTACGACTTATCTTGCTAAGTGAATGATTTCTTCCTGTAAATCCTTGTAAATAAGATCGTTTTGTAAAGGGAAATCACTTTAAAATATGCTGACTCCTGCAGTGTCCTCTCATACTCTCTGTACTCCTGGCTATAACCCTTAAGCTCACATTTTTCACAAAGGAGGGTAAAAACTTTCAGAAATTCTCTTTCTAGTGAAGAGTAATATTCAAAAACTGTTGTATACCAAGGACAATGTCTGTCCTGGTAGTTTTAATATATGCCATCTCTAAAGAAAAGTACAATATCAATCAGTTTCACCAAATGCAATTTCACTTTTGTGTTCTCAAATGATCTCTTTCTAGAAGTGCCAACAATGGAGTTATGAATTTTGGTTACTATAAAAATCTGTTTAATATTAACACATTTTCCATATCAGCTCTATTTGTTTGCATGGAAAAGGTTACATTTATTCCAGGGCAATATTTTTATATCATTTGATAATAGTAAATAAGTTTGAAATACAAACTAAAATGCTCTTCATTCAAGTTTAGCTTTTCAAAATCCATTACCTATCCCCAAGATGTTAGAATTAATTCAAGAAGTCAGAGAGCAGCAGGTGGAACTCTCACACCCTGTGATTCCTTTCACCTTGGTAAAAAAATGCATTATTGGGCAGTAGCTCAGCGGATTAAGCGTACATGGCGTAAAGCACAAGGACCAGCAGAAGGATCCCTGTCGAATCCCTGCATCCCCACCTGCACGGGGGGGTCACTTCACAAGCGGTGAAGCAGGTCTGCAGGTCTGCAGGTTTCTATCTTTCTCTCCCCATATCTGTCTTCTCATCCCCTCTCGATTTCTCTCTGTCTTATCCAACAACATCAATGGCAATAATAACAGTAATGACAATAACAAGGGCTGTAACAACAAGGGCAACAAAGAGTGGGGAAAAATGGCTTCCAGAAGCAGTGGATTTGTGGTGCAGGCACTGAGCCCCAGCACTAACCCTGGAGGCAAAAAAAAAAGAAAGAAAAAAGAAAAATGCATTATTTTTTTAACCTGAAAAAGTAAAACATAAAAAGGGAAACCTGTCTCAATCAAGAGAATGGACAAATCCAGAAAGTCAGAAGTTATCCAAGATAAAAATTCCTTGGCAATACTGTAATAAAAACTATGCCAAAATGACATGGTCTGGTCCATTAATTGTTCTTTCTTGCATCTGACAGCCATGAGACATGCGTTTTCAACGAGTAAGGAAAACACTCAGACTCAGACAGTCAATCTGATTCTTGCTGTGACCCCAACAGAAGTTTGGGACAATCAGCATATGAATGATGTCAGCCTGAGACAGGGACACACAAGGGAATGTATAAAAGCAGGGACTTGGAGCAGCTCCCTCTCTGGATCCTATGACCTACACCATGGACTCTCCATTCGACTCCCGATTAACCCTGGTCTTTTCATGTGGTGATTTTAGGTAACTTCGTTTGCAGGCTTTGAACTTTTAACTATTTTCCTAGCTAGACTTCTCCCCTCACATTCTCAGTGATTTTACTGAATAAACCTCTTTTGCTTAACCTTAAATGGAACCGCTTATTTTGCAGCACCTAGATATCAGACCCAATAAAGCCTCTATTGTTTAAGCCCCTTCTCAGCTAGATCCCCACTGTAAATCCTTTTATACACAGCAGTCCTAAGCCCCTTTTAAGTTTCAAGTTAACAACACTTCTCAAGGGTAATACGTGAACAACTAAAATTTGATAACTTTTATTTATGTTTTTTACTTAGAGGCATTACACCTTTATGCAGGCACCATACAACCCTGATTGCTCTCCCTGGAGACCAACTTTTACAGTCTTCACTTTTAGAGAGAAAGAATAAGAGAAGATAGGAAGAGACAGGCAGTTAGATAACCCCAGAACCACTGCATCATCCGGAGCTCTCCTGGTGCTGTCCATGGTGCTCCAACGTAGTGCTAGGATCCAGCACAAGGGAAGAAGTATACACTCTACCAAATGGGCTACTTCCTAGCATACTAACACCTATCCCCCCGAACCCCCAAATGGCTAGATAATAAACAAGAAACTGCACCTCTTATCTGATTTGTCCTTTATCTATGATGGCTCTAAGTGTACTTTTCTGTGCAATTTTATTTTATAAGGAAGGTTAAAGCTCAACAGGGCAAGAATACCCTCTGAGAATTCTTAGGGAAGATGTTTTCTGGCCTGCAATTGGCCCTCTCCATTTCTGAGCTGTCATCTCCATCAGGAAACACAGACATGGATCCATTTACATGCAAGTCTATATGCTCAGTTGGGTTGCTCCCAGTTCAGTGTCATTGAATAACAGCTGCTGTCACAGAGCCAGGGAGGAATATTTGCACTAAGTTCATCCAAGGGATATTCCTTCAGAGATTACACTTCACAGGATTTATTTTGGCATCTTTTCCCAAGAGCTTCAATGTCTGGGTTCTGCAAAGGAGGACTCACTGTAGAAGTGAGTCTGAGGAAAGAAGGTCAAGCAGAAAATGTATCAAAATCCTGGCAAAATTCTGTATAGAATCTCCAGTCCTGCAAAAACCTGTACTTCCAGTTCATGGTGTTCAAGATGTCTGGTAGTCTAAAAAGAATCTGTGAGTCATGGGCATCAAGTTCAAAATGAAGGCTATTGTAAGGGAGTTTGCATTTTCTAGAAAGAAACATAGACTGTTAAGCTTGGGCAGATGTCTCAGGCTCTGATGAATGGGGAAGCTAAGGTTCTGGCTACTCAGCTTTTGGAAATAATCATCATCTACAGCAGAAATGAATATGGGGATTTCTGTGTTCATAGCAAACTTCCTACTCTTAGAATTAAAATAACAGAAAATCAAGGGGTGAGGGCCGAGTGGTGGTGCATTTGGTTGAGTGCACGCATTGCAGTACGCAAGGAACTGGGTTCCAGATACTGGTCTCCACCGGCAGGGGGAAAGCTTTCCAAGGGGTGAAGCAGTACTACCGGTGTCTCTCAGTCTCTCTTCCTCTCTATCTTCCCCTTACCTCTCGATTTCTGGCAGTCTCTATCCAATAAGTACTTTTAAGTCCAAAGCTGAACCACTGCACCACCTCTCCAACCATCTATCCAATAAATAAATAAAGATAATTTTTTTATCTTTATGTATTTACTAGATTGCAGGTGGGGACTGGGGATAATTTTTTAGTTGAAGAAAAATGAGGGGTATTATTATCAGTTGGAAAGGCTATTGATCCAGTTTTCTGCTTTACTTTTGTAGCATTTGCCCTACAGTAGAAAGGGAAATGCCAACTTTTAGATAATCATACAGATGCTTTCCACTGTTTAACTGCTATCCAAATATTCATGTTATCTCCTAGTTTATACCGCCTGTTGAGAAGAAAATATATGGATCAATTTGTTCAAATAATTCATTTTCTAATTTGACATTATATATTCAAATGGAAGCCATTCATATCAAAAGGAATCATATATAAAGCTGCACAGAATAAGGCAAGAAATATTTGACATATTTTACTAAAGGAAGAAATAGATCAATTCTTTGACTTTTTTGTGTTTTACAGAGGCAGACACTTGTACAAATTTCTAATGTCTAGATAGCCAAATCATTTTCTAGTTGGTCCCAAGTATATATAGGCCTGAGGAATTATTAAGTTAAACACATCTATTGCTATTTAGTGACATCTTCACTGCATATGGATACATGGGTTGCATATAAATCCCAAGGATTTCAGAGAGAAAAATAATTTATATGTATATCTGTGAGTGAGTGTTTTAATATTTGCTATAGTTGGGCCAGGTGGTGAAGCACCTGGTTAAGCACAAACATTATAGTGCACAAGAACCTGGGTTCGAGCCCCTGCTTTCCACTTACTGAGGGATTATGAGGGTGAAGTAATGCAGGTGTATCTCTATCTCCCCTCCACTCAATTTTTCTCTGTATCTATCTAACAATAAATGAAATATTTTAAAATTTTTGCTACAGGCTAATGTTAAGTAGATTCATTAAGCGAGATACTAGTTGTTATGTATTGAGACATATATTCCCTCAAAAAAATGATGAAATCTTAACATCCCCCCAATACTTGTAAGCATGACCTTATTTGGAAGCGAGTTCTCTGTAGATGTAGTCTTGTTAAAATGAAATCCTACAGTGCTCGCTTCGGCAGCACATATACTAAAATGAAATCCTACAGTGTTGGGGAAAACACTGCTGACATTATTAGAAGAGGAAGCAGCAAACAAAATATGCAAGAAGACCATGTGACAGAAAAGGCAGAAATCAGAATGCTGTGCCTATAAGTCAAGAGGTGAGGATTTCTGGAAACCACTAGAATCTGAATGAAGACAAAGAAGGGTCTTTCCCAAGAACCTACAGAAGGAGCAAAGCCCTGTAGAAACCACAATTTCAGATTTTAAGCTTCCAGAACTGTGAGATAATAAATGTCTGTGTTTATAAGTCACCCAGTTTGTGGCACCTGTTACAGTTCACCTAATGAATTAACATATACTTATTTTTTCATTTTTAATATTTATTTATTATCCCTTTTGTTTTATTATTGTAGTTATTATTGTCGTTGTTATTGATGTTGTCGTTGCTGGATAGGACAGAGAGAAATGGAGACAGGAGGGGAAGACAGAGACTGGGGAGAGAAAGAGAGACACCTGTAGACCTGCTTCATCACCTCATCACCTGTGAAGTGACTCCCTCTGCAGGTGGGGAGCCGGGGGCTTAAACCTGGAGCCTTACACTGGTCCTTGAGCTCTGTGCCATGTGTGCTTAACCCACTGCGTTGCTGCCCGACTCCCGACATATAATTATTTTTAAACAGATACGCTAGTTCATTTTTTATTTATTATCAGAAATTTTCTTTTTTTATTTAATTATTTTCTTTTTAAAAGGTGTATAATTCCACACCTTTCCCACCACCAGAGTTCTGTGTCCTTATTCTTTCTATTGGAAACTGCAGCAGTTCTCCCAAGCTCACAGATATGGGTTAACTATTATGTAGATAACTATATTTATATAAATTTGTCCTTTTTTTTCTATGGTCCTGACTTATCTTCCTTTCTAAGTCATAACCACACAGATGCTATTTTCCAATGTCCTTTTGTCTGCTTCTACCTCTTGGTCTTGATGGAAATGAAGCTCAGAACCCTCTGGTTATCTTCCCCAAACATTTCTCCCCCTCTAGGGGTATGAACCAAAATTCTTTATGGACTGCAGAAGGTGGGAGTTCTGGCTTCTGTTTTGTTATTTAGTGATTGAGATAAATAATATCCACTATTTCAGTATGAACAGACAGCTGGTTTTATTTTTTTCCTTTTAGTGCCTCTGTTTAATACCTTTCTTTCTTTCTTTCTTTCTTTCTTCCTTTCTTTTTTAAATTGATGTAACACTGATTTACAAGACTGCTTATGTTTTAGGAGTACATTGTCACACCTCTTAAAATGTACAGACAGAAGTTATTTTCTGATCTATCTTCATGGGGTTAACTTAATATGCATTAAGCAAATGCCAAAGCTAATTTCAGCATTTGTAGTAGGGGACTACAGCCAAAAACAGAGACAGCAAGCATTGATAAGGTATAAAAAGACACACAGGGGGCTTCGATGCAGTCCTAATGAAGAAAATGCTTTGAACTGTGTTGTATTGTTGATTAATTATTAGTATTGGTTTCCTCATTGAATAACTTATTAGTGAAAACCAAAAGGAAGTAAATATTTATAAAGCTTATCCCAAAATTGGATGACTATTTTATCTTTGGGGCACAAATGTTATTGCTTGATCATTCATCAACAGATGAAGAAAAAAAAACCAACAAAACTTCACCATCTTTATGTCATATTTTCTTAAACCCTGTTTTCTTCAATTCCAGACATTACTATTTAACAAAGCCATGTAATAAATAGTTTCATCTGTTATCTCTCTGTACGGAACTTGATATATATTTTTTCTTTATCTCTTTCTTTTTCTTTCTTTAATCTGTGTCGATTTTGCTTCTAGGTTTCCTCACTGCAAACATGGCTAAAAGCATCAGACTAAAGTAGAAAGAAGGGCTGGAGGTGGCACATGGAATTGAATGCACAGAGATCCAGCTTCAAGCTCCCAGGTCCCACTTGTACAGGGGGGAGGTTCATAAGCAGTGCTGTAGGCATCTCTTTCTCTCTCTCTCTCTCTTTCTATCTCCCCCTCCCTCTCAATTTTTCCTTGTCCTATCAAAATAAAAAGCAAGAAAGAAAAATAACAAAAAGACCACTGGGAATGGGTGACTTAATTTTGCAGGCACCAACCAGAGATAACTCTGATGGTGATAAAAGATAATAATATAACATAAGGTAAAATAATAAAGAAGGCAACCCAGAATATTTGCCCTTTTTCATGATAAGAGTGTTGAGAGAATTTGTGAGGAATCATAGCCCATGTTTGGATTTTGATTTAGATAGATAGCAGATATATTACCCAGAGTAGCTGGATATATATGTTTTTTCCCCCAGAGATAGTGTTTTTGTGAGCCAAGAAGTACCATATATGAGGGTACTTCATGAACTACACCAGTTTCTTCATCTAAGACAACAGATAGCTCACTAAGGGGTCTCTACTTGAGGACTCAGAAGCACTCCTGGTAGAATGTCTAAATCTATGAATCATTGTCACCCTCTATGCTAGGGGGTCCCACAATCACAGACCTTTATAAACAAGCCACTTCACAGCGAAGCCCTGATGAACCCCAATGGGAAATATAAACACCCTGTTCAAGGTTTGAATATTTCCCCTGCCTCCCCCCTTTATATATATTTACATATAATTTTATATATTTATATTTACTGTCTTTTTCTCACTGGAATGTAAATTCCAAGAGGGTCTTTAGTCCCATGGATCACTGCCATATTTTCAAAGAACAGTGTTGGCAGTGGTTAAGCACTTAGTAAATACTTGAATAAATTAAACACAGAGAAGTCCTATGCTTGCTTTCATAGTTAAATACAAGGAGTTTCTAGTAACCACAGAATCTCCAATTTACAAGAGTGAATGAGTGAAATTCTCACTTAGTTTAATAATCCCCAGACCCAAAGGGTAGTTTATTCAGTAAGAAATAGAGATTGATTAATCTCTGTTGATAGGCCATTGCTTCTCAAGGCTATTTCATCACAAATCTATCATTAATTGTAATATGCATTTTATCATCTTTGAGGACTGATTATTTCCAAGTACCTAAGTTAGATTGCTGCTGAGGCACTCACCAGTGTACATTCGAAAAGGGCTTCATAAATCTTCCTGTAGATGATTAGATGCCTCCACAACCCCTAAACCAAAAAATAAATTGCTCAGAGGACAGAATATTAAAAACCCAATTAAATAAGTCTTCCTAACTTCAAACTTAGTAACCTAGGATAATAGATAGCAACAAAAATAAACATTTGAACGAGACCAAGGGCCACAATGGCACCAGAAAGACTGAGTTCTAACCTGGTTTTATTATTATTATTTTATTTTTAAAACTGTATTACAAGGTTAATGGTCTATAGAAGAGTCTGGAAGACATAGGTACAACCTCTCACCTCCAACTGACTGATGTCTCGGAGACACAACAGGACCCCGGCGTCCCTTCATCTGACCCTTCCCCTCCTTTGCCAGAGGCTTTTGCTTTGGTGTGTTACTCCATTACCAGTCCATGTTTCACCTTATGCTTCTGCTTCCTGTTTTTTTCTTTTCTTCTTTATTTTATTATTTATTTTTTTAAATACTTATTTATTCTCTTTTGTTGCCCTTGTTGTCTTATTGTTGTAGTCGTCACTGTTGGATAGGACAGAGAGAAATGGAGAGAGGAGGAGAAGACAGAGAGGAGAAAGAAAAATAGACACCTGCAGACCTGCTTCACCGCCTGTGAAGCAACTCCCCTGCAGGTGGGGAGCAGGGGTCTCGAACCGGGATCCTTATGCCTGTCCTTGTGCCCTGTTTCTTATTCTTTTTTTTCCTTTTTTAAAAAAAATATTTTATTTTATTTATTCCCTTTTGTTGCCCTTGTTGTTTTATTGTTGTAGTTATTATTGTTGTTGTCGTCGTTGTTGGATAGGACAGAGAGAAATGGAGAGAGGAGGGGAAGACAGAGAGGAGGAGAGAAAGACAGACACCTGCAGACCTGCTTCACCGCCTGTGAAGCGACTCCCCTGCAGGTGGGGAGCCGGGGTTCGAACCGCTATCCTTATGCCGGTCCTTGTGCTTTGTGCCACCTGCGCTTAACCCGCTGCGCTACAGCCCGACTCCCCTGTTTCTTATTCTTAAGTTTCACCTGTAAGTGAGATCATTCAGTATTGGTTTTTTTCTTTCTGATTTGTTTCACTTAACATGATACCTTCCTGATGTAACAAATGAGATGACCTCATCAATTTTAACAGCTGCATAGTACTTTATCATGTATATGTACCACAACTTCTTTGGCCACTCATCTGTCATTGGCATATGGGTTATTTATAAATTTGGGCTATTACAGACTATTCTACTACTAGCCTGATAGGCCAACTTCTAACCAGCTCATGACATGAAGAAGGAATTTAAATGAACCAAAAAATGTCTAGTCTTTGGACACTGAATCAAAGATATCAGTAATTTACTTGGCATGGAATAACAGTGGTAGTCATTAAGATCTTCATTGTGAACCAATCCTGAAAATAATTTCTTACAGATTTTTTGAAATGTTTTATTGGAATTGTATTCATGGGACTTTTTTGGGTTTTTTTAAATCACTTTATTATGGGCTAGTGATTTATAGTACAGTTGTTGACACATGGGTAGAATTTCTCTTCTCCCAGGGAAAGATGTCTTCAGAATACTCTCATCCCCGACTTAGGTCCTTTCTACCAAGTCAGTGGTCCTCAACAGAGAATATTATCACTCTCTCCTTTCCTATGAACCTTTGACAATGTTTAGAGACTCTGGGAGTTAATGGAATATAAAGGAGGATATGGTACTGACATCTGAGCTGAGGTTAGGATGCCACAAATTCTTCTTTTTTTTTTTTTTGAGGACTTCTTTTTTTAAAAAAATATTTATTGGGAGCCGGGTGGTAGCGCAGCGGGTTAAGCACACGTGGCACAAAGTGCAAGGACTAGCATAAGTATCCTGGTTCGAGCCTCTGGCTCCCCACCTGCAGGGGAGTCGCTTCACAGGCAGTGAAGCAGGTCTGCAGGTGTCTATCTTTCTCTCCCCCTCTCTGTTTTCCCCTCCTCTCTCCATTTCTCTCTGTCCTATCCAACAGTGACGACATCAATAACTACAACAATAAAACAACAAGGGCAACAAAAGGGAAAATAAATAAATAAAATATTTATAAAAATATTTATTTACTTAAGATAGAGACAGAGAAAAATTGAGAGGAAAGGGGGTGATGGGGAGGGGAAAAGAGAAATACCTACAGCACTCCATAAATACTTGTGAAGCTTTCCCTCCTTCAGGAGGGAATAGGGAGCTTGAACTTTGGTCCTTGAGTTTCCTACCAGGTGCCCTCTATCTGGTGCCCCATCGTCTGGCCCCCTCCACATACTGTTCAACAGTCCACAAGACAGTCCTTGGTATAAAGACTTATTTTTCCCATGGTCTGGGAGGTGGCACAGTGGATATAGCATTGGCCTCTCAAGCATGAGGTCCTGAGTTTGATCCTTGTCAGCACATGTACAAAAGTTATGTCTGGTTCTTTCTCTCTCTCCTCCTATCTTTCTTGTGAAAAGAATAAATAAAAATCTTTAAAAAGTAAAAGACAGATCTTGCCCCAAATATCACTAATACTAAATTTGAGTAAGCCTGAAGTACATTTTTGAATTTATTGGCATAAACCATTCTTAGCACTATCCTCTTATTATACTTCTTCTATCTATAAAAATGTCACTTCCTTTCCTGCATGGCTTTGGCAATTTATGACTTTTCTCTATCCTCCTCCCCATCTATTTGTCTAGAAGTCTGTCAATTACATTGATCTTTTCAATGAAATAGCTTTTTCCTTCATTGATGTTCTCTTTTGTTTTCTGCTTTCAATTTCACTGATTTCCACACTGATTTCTGTCCTATTTTCTGTTTGGTTTTAGTTTCATAGCTCTTATTTTTCTAGTTTTTCTAAGGTACACGTTGAGGTCATTAACTATACAGTATGTATATATTGTTTTGTATTTATATATTGTTTTGTATATGTATATATATATATATATTTTATGTATATGTTTTATATATATAAATTGTTTTATATGTATATATTGTTTGTATATATACATATTGTTTTATGTATATGTTTTATACATATTTAAATTGTTTTGTATGTATATATTGTTTTGTATATGTATATGTACATATTGTTTTATGTATATGTTTTATGCATATAGAAATTGTTTTGTATGTATATATTGTTTTGTATATGTATATGTACATATTGTTTTATGTATATGTTTTATACATATAAATTGTTTTGTATGTACATATTGTTTTGTATATGTATATATTGTTTTATGTGTATGTTTTATACATATATAAATTGTTTTATATGTATATATTGTTTGTATATGTACATATTGTTTTATGTATATGTTTTATACATATATAAATTGTTTTGTATGTACATATTGTTTTGTATATGTATATGTACATATTTTTTTATGTATATGTTTTATAAATATATAAATTGTTTTGTATATATATATTGTTTGTATATGTATATATTGTTTTGTTTTCCAACATAGACACGCATCATAATGCAAGGTCACTTTCATGCTACTTTAAGAGCAGCTAGTACATTTTGAAATAAAGTGTTTTCATTTTCATTTAGCTCAAACTTCATTGAAGTTAATTATTTGATTTCTTTGTTTATTAAAAAGTACAGTATTTCATTTCTAGATGTTTTGGGGGCTCGAAAACTTCTGTTAATTTAGTTCTAATTTAATTAGTCACCAGTAAACACACCTTAAAATGACTTGCATTTTTTTTAATTTAATGAGATTTGCTTTATATTCCAGAATATGGTTCAACTTAGAGAACAGATATACCTAAAATATATTCTGACTTTATACAGTAGAGAATCCTATAAATGACAGTTGAATCAACTTGCTTGACAGTGTTGTGAAATCTTATGTCCTTCCTGATTTCTGTTAATTTGTTTTCTCAATTATTGGCTTATTGACATGGATATTAATATCTGACTTTCATTTTGAATTTGTTAATCAAATTTTTCTTTATAATATTTTTTGTCATTGCTGGAGCTAAACATTTCAGGGTTAGGATTTTAAGATTGAAAGACAGCAAGTGAGAGAAAGAGAAAAATATCATGACACCACATCTTCCTTCAATGACAACATAGGCAGGATATTTGAGTGAGTTAACTTGCTGGTCCTGCTTCGTGTATTTTGAAACTGTTATTTGCTACATAAGTTTTATGGTTTTTATATTATCTGGGTGAATTGACCTCTTTATCACTGTACATTACACTTTTTATACCTGTTATTTCTTTGTTCCAGAATCTATTTTTTGATATTACTGTAGCCATACAAGCTTTATTTTTATTGGTGTTGGCATTGTATCATTTTTATCCTTTTCTTTTTTTTTTAATCTATTTGTGCCAATATCTTAACTATGCTTTGTAGGCAGAACTTATGTGGGTTTTACTTTTTTAATGCAAGCTGAAAAATTCTGTAATTTTTGTATATGATGTGTTTATTGATGTGATAAGCAGGGGTCTTGTCATTTTTTTGGTCCAAATTAATGCAAGTGAATCACACCTCTAGAAGTTGCTACTAAAACTGAGTGGAAGCTAACTCTTTTTTTTTTTTTTTTTTTTTTTGCCTCCAGGGTTATTTGCTGGGGCTTGGTGAGTGCACTAGGTATCCACTGCTCCTGAAAGCCATTTTTTCCCATATTGTTGCCCTTGTCATTTTTTGTTATTGTTGCCATTGATGTTGTTATTGAATAGGACAGAGAAAAATCGATAGAGGAGGAGAAGACAGAGAGGGGGAGAGAAAAATAGACACCTGCAGACCTGCTTCACTGCTTGTGAAGCAACCCTGCAGGTGGGGGCCTGGGGGCTTGAACCAGGATCCTTATACTGGTCCTTGTGCTTCATGCCATGTATACTTAACCCACTGTGCCTCGCCTGACCCTTTAGTTGAAACTAACTTTATAGATGTCTAATGACTTATTTGATGCTTGAAATTCTACTATATATCCTCATACAGTGAATATTATGAATAAAAACCAAAAGTGATAAAAAATTATGAGCAAACTATCTTATTTCATTTTACATAGCTGTGAATGTTCTTTTGGCATCTGCTCTCTTGACCTAATTCTGACTTCTAGGGAGTCACAGTTTTCTTTGTCTCCCTTCCTTCTTTCCATCCTTCCTTCTATTCTCCCTCCCTTCATCCCTCCTCCCTCCCTCTCTCTCACTTTCTTTCGAGACAGAGAGAAATTGAGGGGAATTGGGGGGAAGAGAGAAAAGCATACAGCACTATTAAACCACTAGTGGGGACCAGAGGCTTGAACCCTGATCCTTACACATGATAATGTGTGCACTCAACCAGTGTGTGTGTGTGTGTGTGTGTGTGTGTGTGTGTGTGTGTGTGTGTGTGTGTGTGTGTGTGACCACCTGGCCCTCTGGAGTAACAGTTTACTAATGGAAACCCTTTCAGTAATTTGAAGACATGCATTTGTCTCAAATATTATCTACCCTAAGAAAAGCATTTTTGCAATGGTTCTGTCCACAGGGGGCTCTGCTGATTAGTTGATTAATTCACAGTTATCGAGTAGATACAGATTTCTTTTTAAAAGACCACTTGTGGGAGTTTGGGCAGTAGCACGGTGGGTTAAATGCACGTGACATGAAGCACAAGGACCAGTGTAAGGAGCCGGGCTCCACTTCATAAGCGGTGAAGTAGGTCTGCAGGTGTCTGTCTTTCTCTCCCTCTCTCGTCTTCCCTTTCTCTCTCCATTTCTCTCTGTCCTATCCAACAACGATGGCATTAATAATAGCAACAATAACTACAACAACAATAAAAAAACAAGGGCAACAAAAGGGAAAATAAACAAAATATTAAAAAAAGACCACTTGTGGGAGTCAGGCAGTAGCTCAGCGGGTTAAGCACACATGACACAAAGTGCAAGGACTGGCAGAAGGATCTCGGTTCGAGCCCCCGCCGCCCCCTTCACAAGCAGGTGAAGCAGGTCTGCAGGTGTTTATCTTTCTCTCCCCCTCTGTCTTCCCCTCCTCTCTCCATTTCTCTCTGTCCTACTCAACAACGACAACAACAATAATAACTACGACAATAAAACAACAAGGGCAACCAAAGGGAATAAAGAAATAAATGTCTTTAAAAAAAAATCATTTGGGACTAAGTGCTGTCTTTGCTGTCTTTGAATTCTTTTTTGCCTCTTCAGTACCATGATACTAGTTGCTATATTTCCAGTGAATGAAGGGTAACATCTTATCTTTTGTACATTTAATGAGCACTGTCTTTGTAACATGCTATTTATTTATTTTGGATAGAGACAGAGACCTTAAGAAGGCTGGAGAGATAGAGAAGGAGAATTACTTACAGCACTGCTCCACCTCTTGTAAAACTTTCCTCCTGCAGATAGGGACAAGGAGCTTGAACCCAGATCCTTGCCCATTTTTTTTTAATTTTTTTTTAATTATATTTATTTATTGCATAGAGACAGCCAGAAATCGAGAGGGAAGGAGGTGATAGAGAGGAAAGTCAGAAAGACACCTGCAGCCCTGCTTCACCACTTGTGAAGCTTTCCCCTTGCAGGTGGGGGCTGGGAGCTCGAACCTGGGTTCGTGCGCACTGTAACATGTGCCGCTCAACCAGGTGCGCCACCACCTGCCCCTATCCTTGCCCATTTTAATATGTGCTCTCTACCTGGTTCAGCACCATGAGACCTCTCCATTAGTATTACATCTGTAGTAACAGTTCATACAATTTAAAATGTGCACAAGAGGGGGCTGGGTGGTAGTGCACCTGCTGAAGTAAACATGATGTGCAGCTCAATTACTGGTGTCAGGATCCCTGTTCGAGCCTCTGGCTCCCCACCTGCAGGAAAGTGGCTTTGCAGGTGGTGAAGCAGGTCTGTAGGTGTCTTTCTCTCTGTTTCCCCCTCCTCTCTCAATTTCTTTCTGTCCTATCCCATCCAACAACAACAATAAGAGCAACAACAACAACAATGGAAAGATGGCTGCAGGAAGAGTGGCTTCATAGAGCAGACACTGAGCTCTAGCGATAACCCTGGAGGCAAAATTAATTAATTAGTTAATTAAAACTGTGCACTAGAAGTTATGGTGACCCATGTTATAAAGAAGATCACTTTGGAGAAAGTGATCTATTATCATTGCCCACCCGAGTCATGCAGTTTAATATTTAAAAACACCTTTCAACATCCTCAGTCTAAGAACATGCCCCATGAATTTACAAGCCAGTTCACACCACACATACTGTTGATAGCTGTGAAGATAATGCATTTCCCCATAAACGGGATGATATAGTGTCACCTATTGAGTAAAACCGAACTCAATGGTAGAGTCTTGGAGGTTCATTTCTGTGTGGTCCTGACCTTCTTATCATTTCCTGTCACTTCTTCTCCTGTCCCCCAGGAGCAGACTGTCTAGTTCTGTCCAAGGTTTCTTGTGTATCAAACATCCTAGCTTCTTCATGTGTATTTCACGCTCTTCCTCCACCTCAGAGAAACTTCTGTTATCTACTTAAGCCTATTTCAAATGTCACTCATCTGCGAAACTCTCCTAAACTTTTACTTGCTTCAGGTCTTCTGAAAGGTGACTTTCAGGGCCGGATGAGTGGTGGTGCACCTGCTCAAGTGCACACATCACCATGAACAAGGACCTGGGTTCAAGCCCCCGGTCGCCACCTGAGGCGGGTAGAAACTTCAGGAGTGGTGAAGCACTGCTGCAGCTCTCTCTCTCTGTCTCTCTCCCTCCCTCCTTCCCTATCCCTTCCCCTCGATTTCTGGCTGTCTGTATCCAGTAAATAAAGATAACTTTACAAAAGTGATTTTCAACTAGTATACATCTTAGAACACCCAGAGAGGTTTCTTTCTTTTTAAAAATATTTTTTATCCCTTTTGTTGCTCTTGTTTTATTTTTGTAGTTATTATTGATGTCGTTGTTGTTGGATAGGACAGAGAGAAATGGAGAGAGGAGGGGAAGACAGAGGGGGAGAGAAAGACAGACACCTGCAGACCTGCTTCACAGCTTGTGAAGTGAATCCCTGCAGGGGGGTAGCAGGGGGCTCAAACCGGGATCCGTACTTTGCTCCTTGTGCTTTGCACCACCTGCGATTAATCTGCTGTGCTACTGCCTGACTCCCTCCAGAGAGGTTTCTAAATAATAGCAATGTCACGGTATAGAGATAGCTCAGTGATAAAGATCAGAGTTTGCATTAATTGGGCTCCAGTCCTAGGTTCCATTCCCAGCCAGCATATATCACAGTTGAGCAGTGATCTGGCTGCATACCTCATAAATATGAGAATATAAACCTTAAAAACTAAAATCTCAGTGTTTATAACTGTTGAACTCAAGTAATAAGTGGTGCAGGGCAGGTCCCTAGCAAAATACTTTCAGCAACTATCTTGTCCAATGAAAGAAGAAGAGAACAGTAGAAAGAGATATAGGATGGATTTTTAAAACATTTAGGACTGTTCTAGCATGTGCTCGCACTGTTTCCGATACTAAAGACTACTAGTGATAATGAGATAATACTATTTACTCAACTTCAGGAGACTGCTAGATGAAGGATTTCACTCAATTTGAGAAAATATGTATCCACATACATTACTGATTAGACCAGAGCCAATGGAATTGAAAACACAGTGATGTTTTTTAGTACAAAATTGTAAATGAGGTTTTTAAAAGAACATGATATTTGGTATGTTTAAAAAAAATCAGGTCTAGGCAGTGTCACATCCAGTTGAACACACATGTGACCATGTATGTGCAAGGACCTGGATTTAAGACTCAGATCCCCGTGTGCAGAGGAGAAGCTTAACAAGTGGTGAAACAGTGTTTGCAGGTGTCTCTCTTTGTCTATCTCTCTTTTCCCTTGTCAATTTTCCTCTGTCCTATCTAATAAAAGAAAGGAAGAGAAAACTTTCTCATGCCCTTCAAAAGTTAATTTATTTAAAGAGGAAAAAAAAAGGATTCCCTGAGATATAACTGATATATTTTAGATCACTGTTATTCCTATCACCCTTTTATGCCTGATCAAATCAGGGATATAACTTAACAGGTTTCCTCATTGGTGGTGTATGAGAATTATAACAAAAGTACCTCATGCCTGATACTTATTTAGTCTTTCACTGTAGTTCCGAGGCTCACATTCTGGGTTTTCACTCTCAAAGGAGTCAGAAATTGTTGACGAGATAGTTATTATTGAATCCTGTAAAGAGTTCTTCCGTTTCTTCCCTGAGAAGTTTTTTTTTTTTTTTTCTTACAGTTCCTTTGGCAAGGATCCAAGCAACAGTACTATCAGTGAATCACAGGAAAAGGTGACCACTATTGCAATTATATGTACTAAGACATCAATACATACAATTGGTTTGAACAGATCTGATCTGTCAGAGAATGGTGCCTCAAATTCCTTCCTTCTAAGGAAACTGAAGGAGACATCAGAGTCTGTGCAATCTAACAAATCTTAAATTAAACCGGTTCCTTCTTTGCTTGTTGACTTTAGGCCTGTGCATTAGAAGTGAGCTACCTCTTTTAATGTTAAAAACATGAAAAAATGGAGTGGGGAGGTGTTTTAAGGTCTCCTGAGAATATAAATGTGAATGTAGTACATGGTTTCTAGACTTTTAAATGTTTCCAACAAAGTGCTTAAGATTTCAATTGAAGTTAATGCAAATCCACAGATGACCAGGTCTGGGCAATGTGCTGGTTCAAGAGATCTGACAAGTCCTTTGCTTATCACCTTATCAGCATTTTGCATTTAAAAACCCGGTTGTCTTTATTGTTCATGGTGAGTATTGTTCTTCAACCATCTACCCTACCAATAAAAATCACTGCAAGAATTAACATAGGGTATGAAGCAGTTCATTGAGGATCTCTTTTCATTTCAAATGCAGGCCTAAACCATTCTTTCAAAAATTGCTAGCAGCATTATGCATCAATTTGCATATAACCAATTCAATTTTAATGGCCACACTCCCAGCTTTCATCACCTTCTCTTTAGTTAATCATATTGTTGCAAATATGGGGACCAAGACTTCCTTGAAGAAATTAAACATATGCTCATGATATGCACACACAGAGAGTGTTGCGCACATATGTATTTAAGACATAACACAAAAGTGTTATTTTTTTAAAAATCTTTCATCTATTTTTCAATCTGTCTAAATAGACATTGTCTGAATAACAATATTCCTAATTGGTCACACTTTAAATTGAGAATATGAACTGCAAAGCTGGTGTAAATATTTTTGTAAGTTTTAGGCCTTTGTGAAACAACTACAGGAAACAATAAAAGTAACCATAGAAATGTGTTAGATCACAAAGCCAGAAATATACCCTTTGACAAGTAGCATATTGTGGATTCTAAGCGAATGCTAGTTTTTATCCTAAAGTATAAAGTGTATCAAAGTAAACTTACACTGACTCCAAAAAAAAAAAGTATGTATTGAAATGCCCCATTTTATGCCTTAATATCATTTACGTAGAAATTTTAAATCCGGGAGGTGCAATGGCTAAGGCACTGGACTCTCAAGCATGAGCTCCTCAGTTTGATGCCCAGTAGTATACGTACCAGATTGATGTCTGTTTTTTTTCCTCTCTCTCTTTCTCTCTCTCTCCTCCTATCTTTCTAATAAATAAATAATATTTTTTAATTTTAAATATTAAAATCTGGCAGTTTTTTTCCATAGACAGTGTACTGTTTCCCAGGTCCTTTCATTAACATTTTGTGGAATACTCAAAGCAATGTGATATATTCTTCTAATACCCCAAAGAGTTTTCCTAAATTCAGGGAAGGTTGAAAGAAAGAGTTTTGTGTTTTTTTAAATAGTAAATCAGTACACGGGTCAGTGTGGTGGTACGCCTTGTAAAGTACACGTGTTACAGGCACAAGAACACGGGTTTAAACCCTGAGTCCATCAGAACTTCCACCTGCTAAGGGGGGAGCTTCACAAACAGCGGGGCAATGCTATGTCTCTTCTCATGTCTCTCCCCTGACCCATATCCCTCTGTCATCAAAGAAAAGAGGAAAAAAAAATAAAGATGCCCACTGGGAATGGTGATACAGCTGTGTAGTAGTGAGCCTCAGAAATAAGCCTGGTGGTGATAATAATAATAAGGATATTAATACCAATAGAAACAATAACAGTAGTAGTAGTAATAATAATAGAAGAGGAAGAAGACAAAAAGAAGAAAAAGCATCTTTTATACAGTGAATAAATCCTCACATTAAAAAAATACCTGTCTGTGGGAGTATGAATCCACCAGTCAACGCCCATGTCCAGCGGGGAAGCAATTACAGAAGCCAGACCTTCCACCTTCTGCAACCCACAAGGACCTTGGGGTCCATGCTCCCAGAGGGATAGAGAATGGGAAAGCTATCAGGGGAGGGGGTGGGATACGGAGATCGGGTGGTGGGAACTGTGTGGAGTTGTACCCCTCCTAGCCTACAGTTTTGTTAATGACTCCTTTTTTTAAAATAAATAAATTAATTAAATAAAAAATACCTGTCTGAATGCCTTCAAAGTATCTTATTATTAACATAAGGCAATATTAATAGTATTAAAATGCAGACTTGATCATTATTTCTTTGTAATCAAAACCATACAGAAGAGACAGAAAGCAAAAAGAAAAAAAATCTTTTAAAGGCATAAGTAACAAACACTCTGAGCCTTTTTGATAAATTTGTAATACACACTAACATTCAGAAATACCAGGAAGGACTAAAATAAACCATATTAATATGATGCCCTCCTAATTAGATAGTTATTTGCCTCTTTCTGTTTGTTTCTTAAACAAATAGCATGATGAATTTTTCTCAACTTTTTAGAAATTATCTATTGATATGGATTCCTTAAATTTATTGCTGGAAATATTTGTAACAATACCCAGAAATGTTGAACCAGTTGTAGATGGGAAATAATTGCCTGTAACTTGGTTGCAAAAAAAAAGAGGTGGTAAGAATTGAGCTAGAAATGTAGGACATTATCATATCTAATACTCTGAGATTTAGCATAAAGTCCATTTACAAAGCTTCACCTTGAAGTTTCACTATCTAAATAATATTTAGATATACTCAGTAAGTTTAGTTTAAGATAAGTGACACAGCATAACATTATAAAAATTTAAAACTAATACTACATAAAATTTAGGACTGGATAATGACATGTTTTTTATTTTTCTTTTCTTTTTTTAAAGGTCTTTAAAAAATATTTATTTACTTATTCCCTTTTGCTGCCCTTGTGGTTTTGTCCTTGTTGTTGTTATTGATGTCATCATTGTTGGATATGACAGGGAGAAATGGAGAGAGGATGGGAAGACAGAGAGGGGAAGAGAAAGATAGACACCTGCAGACCAGCTTCACCACCTGTGAAGCGAGTCCTGCAAGTAGGGAGCCGGGGACTCGAACCAGGATCCTTATGCCAGTCCTTGTGCTTTGTGCCACGTGTGCTTAACCTGCTATGCTACCACCCAATTCCCCTTATTTTTCTAACAATGAAATTTCTTACTTGAGCAACTGAACCACTTGAGAATGTACCATTACACTACTGTAATACTCTTAATATAACATTAACCTCCTAAAATTCAAGAATACCCCCTTAAGGGGGTCTGATATAGAATTTTTATTTCCTCTGGTATAATAAGATAAATTTAATTTTAGATATAGGCCTTAGTTGCTTAATTGAAAAATCTGTTAATTTTCATCTCTAGCAAGTCCTAGATTTTCTAAATTTATCATACTATTTTTCTTACATCATCTGTATTTGGAGTCCATAATAAATTGCCTTGGTTTGTTATCATTTAATTAACTCCTAACAAGCACAGGGTATATCTCTTTGTCCTTCCTTTTGATGCCAGCGAGCAATAAAGCTTACTTGGGTTTGTATACATATGTTTTCTCAAGATTCCAGAATCATTTTAATGGCATTCATCACACTGTTAACCACTGTGAGTTTTGTATAGAAAAGCAAAGGAATGCAAAGTCAAGTTTAAGCAAACTTATTCAAGCATGCACAGTAAAGATCAGAAGGCTCTTAAATCATACTATTTACTTTTTCTTCTTTTTTATTACAACACAGTTTACCAAAAGTAGGTCACGCTTATCTTCAAAGAAATGCCTTTGTCATTGTGTATCAGAACCCAACTAAAAATTGAGCACAGCTGTATCTATGTTAAGAGGTAACGTGCTTATATATGACTATTCAGGAAGGTGATTGAGCACCTGGTTTCAGTACCATGAGGACATATAAAGTCCTGAAATTTTCTTTCACACGTGGGGCCTTCATATAAACTGATTTGGACTGAGGTGCATAAATAAGCATAATTCAACGTTGGTGATATATCAGGACACAAAAAATAATGTTAACTGTCCATTTAGCACTTAAATATCAGGAGAATTTTTAATACTAAAAATACTAAAATATGACCTTGAAGCCCTCATACATTGTTGGTGAAAAAATGCAAACTGGTGTAACCATTATGGAAAATAGTATCAAGTCACCACAGGAAAATAAAGCATGGAAATACTGTATTATACAACTATTTTAGAATCTATTAAAAAAACACAAAACACTTATTCAAAAAAAAATCTATTACATCTGCATGTTCATCATAGCACTATTAACAAATCATGAGAATGGAAACAACTTAACTTTCCATCAATTGATTAGAAAAGAAGGCATGAGGCCTCAGATGTGGCGCAGTGGCTAAAGTATTGAGCTCGCAAGCATGAGGTCCTGAGTTCCTTCCCGAGAATCACATGGACCAGAGTGATAGAGACAGTAGATTGCAGCATGGACTGCTACTCATTTATAAAATATGTAGAACCTGTCATGTGCAACAACATGTAGATGGACCTAGAGGGAATTGTGCTCTCTGAAATAAGCCAGACAGAGACAGATAAATATTTTCTATATTATTCATATCTAGTACATAAAGAAACAACCTCTCTTTTGTCATGTGCATGGCCCCATTTCTAGCCTGGTCCTCTGTTTTGATCTCTCTCTTTTTTACCTGAAAACAGTCATCTCAAAGCAGGAAAGTTGCCGTAACAGTGAAAGACACAGAGAGAAAGAAATGAATGAATATAAATAAAACAAACAAAAAAAAGAATGTTCAGACTACAAAAACAAAATAGTATGCCTCAGAAAGTAGGGAGGGAGAGAAGAGGGAAAGGCAAATCAGGTGAAAGAGTCAACTACATGTTGAAGGATGAAAATAAAATTTCTGGTGACAAACGTAACGTAGTAGTATATACAAGTACTGATTATGTTGTATGTCTGGAGCATATATAATATGCAATACAACTATATTTAATAAAACACACATATATGTAGGTATATATATCCTTTGATATTTCTTCTAATAAAACAATTTGAATGTTTATCATCCTTTGGAGAAAAAAATGATGTATTTGTTTCAGAATCAGAAGGGGGTAATCACAGCATAGGAGGGGAAGAAAATGATTTGGAGTACTTATTAATATGCTAAAATAGTCCAGGTAAATGAAAGAAACGATTTTTAAAACAATGCCCTCAAAATTGGATAGCACTTTGCCTCTAAATTGCACCTGTAAATTTTCTTTTCCTCAAAAATTTAGAAATTTCCTTTTGAGGTAAATGAAGTTTTTTAATCATTATTTATTTTAATAAAAGGAACAGTAGGTCACTGAAACCCAGAAATGAAAAGAATAGTAGTTAGGGTCATAGAAATAGCTCACCAGGTAGGGTCCACACACTGTCAAGCATAAGACCCAGGTGTGAGCCCTGACACCACATGGGAGTTCCAATGGCAACAGAGAAAGATCCTGTGCTATGGTGTCTCTTAACTCTGTTTCTCTATTTGAATATAGTTTTAAAAAATGTTCTGGAGATGTGATGCATATATGAGGGCCCAGTTCCTCTAACATAAGTAAATCAAATCTTAAAAATGTATATTTAAGCATTTTATGTATCAAAGTAACAAACATGGAGAATTTCCAGTGAACTTAACCAAGGGAGCATTCTGCAAACCAGAGCCAGTTTTTGAACTACAACAGCAGAATTGCGTAGTTATGAGAGAAATTCTATGACCTGTAAATGTCAATTTCTACTCTTACGACTTTTTACAGAAAATAATTAATACCTTGTGATCTAGATGATTCAAAGCAAGTACACTTTCTTAGTACAAGAAAATAATACAATTCATGTATGTTGTATAGAAATGAAATGACTAACTAATCAGGATCACTAGATGGGTAGAGCTCAGGCTTTTCCAAATGTAGGCATTGGGTTTAGTTTCTTAAATCACATGACAGCATCATGCTTCCTGACCTTGAACCTATATTATATGGTTAATTTCATTGAATAGACTAAAATAGTTTCATATCTTTCATCAGACAAAGGGATAACAATCAAGGTATATAAAGAGCTCACAAAACTCAACAACAAATAACAATCCATCAAAAGATGGGAAGCAAAAGTTGAACAGACACTTCAGCAAAGAAGACATATAGATGCTCAACAAGCATCTGAAAAATATACATTATTGAGGGGTCGGGCGGTAGCGAAGCAGGTTAAGCGCACTTGGTGCGAAGAGCAAGGACCAGCATAAGGATCCTGGTTTGAGCCCCCGGCTCCCACCTGCAGGAAGGGTCACTTCACAAGTGGTTAAGCAGGCCTGCAGGTGTCTGTCTTTCTCTTCCCCTCTCTGTCTTCCCCTCCTCTCTCTGTATCTCTCTGTCCTATCCAATAACAATAACATCAGTAACAACAACAATAATAAATACAACAATAAAAAAACAACAAGGGAAAAAAATACCCTAAAGGAGCAGTGGATCTGTGGTGGAGGCACCAAGCCCCAGCAATAACCCTGAAAGCAAAAAAAAAAATAAAATAAAATAAAAAATAAATATATACATTATTACTAACAGAAAACTGCAAATCAAGATGAGAAACCACACCTATGGGAATGACCTACATCAATAAGGACAGAAACAACTGCTAGATGGAATATGGAGAAAAAGAATTTTTTTTTATGCTGATGTGAAAATGTAAGTTAATCCAGTTGGAAAATAGTATGGGTATTCCTCAGAAAACTAAAAGAAGACCTACCATACATTCTAGAAATTCCTCTTCTAGTTATCTGTCCTAAGAATACATACCACTTGGCCTGAAGAAATATAAACACATCTCTGTTCATTACAGAGCCACACTCCATAATCAAGGTATGGAAATAATCCAAGAATTTAACAACAGATGATCAAATTATGTCCATATGCTATATATACACAACTGAATACTACCCAAATGTAAGAAAAGATGAAATTTCATTTTCTGCTACAACATAGATGAAGCTGGAAGAGATCAAGCTAAACGAAATAAATAAAAATGAAAAGTTTTGTAGGAGGTCATTCTAATGTGGGACTTACACACAAAAATAAGGGAGTTACAGTAGAAATGTAAATAAACTCTTGATCTATACCTGCAGATCTGAGGTTACTAAATGGAATATGAAAAAAGGTTAAAAGTGAAAAGAGACCTAATTCCCTATGGTGGAAGTAGCTAACACTTGGGTGCCATCACCGGCTCACTGGGCTAGGTACACTAACACACAATTAGATGGGAAAACCCAAGGCAACAGAGTCTTTAAACTCAATAAAATAAAACTTAAAAAATAACAAGAGGTTAAAAATGACTGCCAGACATTAAAGAGGGAATCACACTTTAGTTACATGTCTTTACTCTCTTGACCAAATAACCAACCAATCTGGGAAGGCTTTTGTTGGTTGGGTTCTGGGTGGAATGCTGGAGTGTTCTCTGGGTTGTGTTGTGGCTAGTGTTGCCACTGTAACTGGTTAGAGAGCCCATGGATGGGCTATACATAGACACACAGGCTGTGCATAGAAGAACCATCAACTTGTTGACAAGCTTTGAGTCCCTGAAAAAGAGGTTAAGGAGACAGAGACAATCTGGAGAATCCCAGAAAACAGAGTCATTTAAAATAGCCAGCCTTGTGGGCACATACAGAAAGGTGATGAAGGCCAAAGTGATTTTGATGGGGAAAATAAATTATCTGATTCAGGAAGTTAAGGAACAAGAAAGTCATGTAGTCCAGACAAGAAGAGAAGGTGGTAAGGATGCGGAAAATGCTTTAATCTTGAGGATCACATCAAGGAAGCTTTTCCAAACCTACCAGAAAGCCAAGGGCCAAGTCTAGATGGTCCCTTGTCCTCAAGAAGCAGCTCTTCCCTCTCCTCCACTCAAGCCTCCTGATTGAATTCTCTCAATCTCTCAATCTCCCTCTGAGGATTCTTTGCAGATGCATGGAGAGGCACCTTGCTTGGGCAATTATTCATCCAACTTCACAAGCAGAGCACAACTACTCCATCCAAAGCACAATGGAACTCCAACAACATATCAAGAAATATGGGAATTTCTTTATATTCTAGGATCATTTGAATTACCTCACTGGCAGCAAAAGAACGGTAGTTGAGAGATTATTCATATTCAAAGTAGACATATACAACCAAAGTAAGGTTACTGGAGGTGAGGGCAGAGGGCAAAAGGCAGTGAGGATCTAGTTGACAGTGGTAAGGGTTAATTTGTTTTTGTTAAGAAGTTTAAAATTACCATGAAAGTTTTAGAATAAAATATACTCATTTATTCTGGACAGTCACGAACATGCTGCATTTAATGCAGAAGCAATTTCCTCTTTGAGTTAATCGGTTTTTCTTGAAATAGAAGGTTCTGGAGTCATTCTTGCCTAGAAATCAAAAGGGACTTAATAGACAAGGGGGATTTCTAAAAAGATGGGGGTATGGAGAAAGTGAGGAAGAAAGGAAGGAAGGGAGGGAGGGAGGAAGGAAGGAAGGAAGGAAGGAAGGAAGGAAGGAAGGAAGGAAGGAAGGAAGGTGTGAGTAGGAAAGAAGGAAGCAGGCTGGATTTAACTTCATTGATTCATATCCCAGCATGAAACTCAGTTCACAGGAATGAACCTACATCTGCCTATCTGCATGTGACAAGAAGGAGAGTGAATTTGCATTGAGCAATAGAACTTAACTCTTTGATACCCATCAGGCCTTACCACAGCCCATTTACAATTAGGGGTTTGTAGCAATAATTCTTCACCTACTTTCCCAGATGTGTACAATGTGAAAATTACATACTGACCACCAGAGAATGATCCAAAGATCATTCACATTTGATCAGTTACACATACACTACACATAGAGCTACACACACAGGGGTTCTTTATCTGAAAATGTCATCCTGGAGAAGTGATGGGATAGGGCTGGGCGTGAAAGAAAAGAGAGAGTGAGATAGGACTATAACCCTTCTATGAACCAGATGAAGGAGTATCTTGAATTTTCAAATTTATATCTAGACACCCACAACTCAACCAAGTTGGGGAGTCAACTAGATTGGTGGCAAGATGACTGCCTATCAAACCTAACCTTAAGGCACTCAGCCAAAGGGACTTGAAAGTGAGGGTTAATTTGCCTTCCTGTTTTCTAAAGCATTTCATAGATTGCTGGTCAGTCAGTATCTGAGAACCGCTGTTGCACTATTACATGTAAATTAATTCACTGAAAGAAGAAAGCAAACGTAGTTAGTAGGACAAGGCCGTGCCGTTTTGACAGCAGTTTAGTTATGGGTTCAAGAGTAATTACTGAAATAAATCATCAATAGGTGGTGGCAATATTGATTTTTATGTCAGTACCTGAGTAAACTATAGCTCAGCCTGGGCCTAGTGCCATGTTCATTGTCTTCTGTGCTTTCTTTTTGTGCTATCCAAACAACAACAACAAAAAATGGTTAGCTTCCAAATGAAATAGCCTACTGAGCTACTTTCCCAGGAAACCTCACTGCCCAAATCACCTCTCCCTCTTGGGCTCTCACCCTCAACAGTCTCCATGGACCACTTTGCTGTACTCTCTTAACTAGTGTGAAATGCTAATACGGATTGCTGCGATTTTTCAACAAAGAGAAAGGAAAAATGTGATTACTGCTCACAGAGCTTCATATTAGCACTTGACTTCCGCTAATTTAAAAAAAAACTAAGCTGGACTGCAGAAAAGCCAATTTCCTCCCTTAATATTGGTTTGTTCTACTGTTCTTTGTCTAATAAATATCCTCTGAGTCCAAACTACTGTGACTAGGAGAAAGAGACCCAAATTCTCATTCTATTAAATGCAGAGTGGAAATGTAGATAGATTTGATATTGTTGAAGACCACTTTAGGCTTGATCTTTAAAATGACTTCCATGGCTTGATTTCTATTTTTATTTCATTTTTGTTTGTTTGTTTGTTTCCTGCCTGGCTCATATAGAAAAGCTTTGATGTTCTGAGTTTGTTAAAGGTGAGCCAGGTAACTTTGAGGGACAAGATACCGAATCAGGATCATCTAGCTTTAACTAAACTCAGATCAGTTTATGCTTCATGCCAAGAAATGATCCTCTGGATAAGAAAAGGCAGGAGATCAAGTATAACATATATACCAAAACTTCTACATTTACAGAATCACACACAAATCTCTGTCCCATTTAGGAGTCTCGCAAATTTTGATGAGGACTAGTTATATGAATACTCTAGAAAAATGGCTCTTCCCATTCTTCTTTAACCATGCTATCTATATATATATTGGGGCCAGGTGGTGGCACACCTGGTTGAGTGCTCATGTTACAATGCACAAGGTCCTGGGTTTGAGGGTCCCCAGTCCTCACCTGAGAAAACTTTGCTAGTGGTGAAGCAGTATTGAAGGTGTCTTTCTTCTTCTGTACCTCCCTCTTCCCTCTCAATTTCCCGCTGTTTTAATCCAATAAATAAAGATAAAAATTTTTTAAATGCTGAAGTGATGCTGACCAGCACTTAAAAATCAGCTATGTATTTTGAACACCATGTGTCTGAATTTTCTACTTCAAAAACCAGACTCCTTTCAGCTTATTTTGCTTCTATTGCTAGAGCCCTGTGCCCCAACTCCTAGTTCATCACAAGCCATGCGTCCTGTCCCCTCTATTTCACCTTGCATTTGCTGCTTCTCATTTCTAAGGTTTTCAGAAAATGAAATAAAGCAGGACAAATATTAATAATTACCTCATTTTGGTATTTATATGCTACTCCACCATCGTTACCTCATTTGATAGAGGTATTATCTCGACATTAGCAATGAGGAGACTGAGTTTCATGAAATTATAAGCCCAAGGTCACATATTTCCTAAACCGCAGAGATAATACTTGAATTTTCTTTCTCCATTACTCTTTTAAAAAATTTTTTTTATTATATTTATTTATTCCCTTTTGTTGCCCTTGTTGTTTTATTGTTGTAGTTATTATTGTTGTTGTCGTTGTTGGATAGGACAGAGAGAAATGGAGAGAGGAGGGGAAGACAGAGAGGAGGAGAGAGAGATAGACACCTGCAGACCTGCTTCACCGCCTGTGAAGCGACTCCCCTGCAGGTGGGGAGCCGGGGTTTGAACCGGGATCCTTATGCCAGTCCTTGTGCTTTGCGCCACCTGCACTTAACCCGCTGCGCTACAGCCCGACTCCCTCTCCATTACTCTTTAAGGACTCTCTTGGATCATAAATGTCTTCCAGGATTCAACTCCTGGGTCCTTTTATTCTTCTGCTTACATTCAATCACCCCCATTCCTGTCTAATTGTCTATGGTTGGGTTACTAGACATTTGCATGGATTTTGGGGCTGGGGTCTGGCACCCCTGGTGGAGCACTCCCATTACTATGTGCAAGGAACTGAGCTCAAGCGCTAGTCCCCACTTGCAGGGGGGAAGCTGCATGAGCTGCGAAGCAGTGCTGCAAGTATCTGTCTTTCTTTTTTCCTCTCAAGCTCCCCTTTCTCCCTCAACTTTTCTCTATTCTATCAAATTCAATAAATATTTTTTTTAAAAAAAGAAATATGCATGGTTCTCATAGAAAATCCTGCAAAGGGCACGTGAACATGAGTTTTTGAACTCTTGTACAGAGTAATCCCTTGAGAATGGTCATCCTTGTAAAAGAAGCTAGCTACCAACCACCTTTTAGCACAATGCCTTGCACTCTGTAAACACCCCATGAATGTTTGTTGAATCAGTGAGCACACGTTCAAAATCTCTGACATGCCATCAAAACATTTCCAAGCCTTCTCGAGGGGGGTGTCAGGCTAATGTAAATGTGAGCGGAAAACTCAGTAAATGTCAACAGGCTATAAATAAGCACTTGGTCTATCAGTGCAGGGAATTTACATATACAGACATTTCCTTTGATGAATGCTAAACCCCATAATGAAAAGGAAGACTTATTTAGAAATTTTAAACATCAGAACAAACAGTGAAAAAAGCATGGGCTTTGGCCCAAAGGCTGAAACTTCCTGTTTCAGTTGGCTCATTTACCTGAAACAAGTTGCTAAATATGTCTGAGCTCCAGTCACCTCATTTAGAAAACAGTGCAGCTGCATCTCTCTCACCTGGTTATTATAAGATTTAAATGAGATGATGTTTCAATGTGCCTTTTGACACATAATAGGCACTTTATAAATGTCACTTCCATCATTTTATTCTTGTAGATCACAGGGATCACATTCAAGTTTGACTTTTAAAAAGTTAATAAACTACAGAATGTGTTACATATGTTAAATTTCCAACAAGCATTTAATAAGGTTGGAAACTTAAGAAAGTATCATTTGAAAGAATTTGGGAAATCTTTAAGTGTTTTCCATGATGTCATTTAAATGGAGCAAATCATTGAGTGGCTCTGGATAGAAATGGGCCTCTGCTTCTTTGGGAACATTTGACTTACACATCCTTTCATCTAGACCATAAGTTAGTCTTCATAAGACAGTGAAACGTGAATCACTCGTGGTTACTTTTGATCAGGAAGTCAATTCAGAGGGGTGACTGACATCCATAGAAGCAGTGAAATACAAGTGGGCAAAGCAGTGGTATAGGAGTATGCATAGTGTTGTGTAGGAGTATGGGAAAGAATTCACAGATGAATACCACTGTGGTTGGGAGAATTCCAGATGCCCATCTCAGGTTGCAAAACTTGAGCGACTTTATAAATTTGCTTGGATTTTTCTACTCGCATAAAAACACTGAAGGCAAACATCAAGCATAGGGTTTATTTCAGACCCCAGGAAGGCATCTGGGTGAGAAGTACCCTGGTTTCTTCATCTCATTCTCCAATGACACTTTGGTGCACATTTGTTGGGTAGTATGCCACCTCCCCCTGGCTTCTGCTTAACCATATGCCTATATAGGGATTTACTGATCCCATTCAAAGCTTGGGTCTATTTACATAAATCACTTTTACATTTACATAAAGCACTCCCTCCAGGGCATTGGTGGTTCAGTGATAGAATTCTCGCCTGTTCCACCCCCTCCTTGTCACACTCTGATTTTCACCAGTCACTTTTCTCTCCACCCTCTCTATATCACATCCTGTTTCCACCCTACTTGGAGAGTATAAAAACAGCTGCTCTTCTGATTAAAGACATTTGGAAATTGCTTTCTGGCTCCGAGAGTTCCAGAGTGTATCTCCTGCGGAAGTTAGTGCGGCACGAGTTCCTGATCCCTCTCCCACTCAGCAGCCTAGATCGGCTCCAGTTGAGTTCTCTCCAAGCCAGAGAGCACTAGCTCGGGAAGAAGTACCCTCAGGCTATCCCAGCACACGTTGTCACACTGGCTCAGTCCCGCCAGAATCTAGGTAGTTGGGGACCTAGTGGGGTCAATCATTTGTGATGTAGAACAAAAACAGGACAAAGTGGGAACCTGGGGAATGGATATCAGGGTAAACAAGAATAGCATCATGGGAAAATGGGAAGAATGTCAATAAATATCTGCTAAGAGTGCCCTATCTAGAAAGTGAGGTTATCTGGTGAATCCAAAATGAGTACAGGCACAGCAGATCATCACAGCCAGAGACTACGTAAAAGGATTGTGTTTAAACAGAGATGAGCTGAAGAAAAATGTTCTTGAGTAATTATTTCCACGAAACAGCAACTCAGCAAGCATATGAGCCCAACTTTAAGATAATTAGTCGTCATTGTGGGGAAGCATGGAACCAGGGCCAGAAACGTGACATCGTCTCAAAACAAACAAACAAATAAAAACCCAGAGGATCAAACAGCGGTTCAAACCTAAAAGCCATGGAACACTTTGATATACTCCCTGCCTTAATGTAGAGCATTCCATTTCTGGGTCAACATAGGAATGCATCTACCATACGCCTGTCATTACATAAGGGGGCGGGTAAAGTTCTCTCACATCAGAGTTTTCCATTGAATCACACCGATGACTACATATCTCATTAACCTCTGATCCCCCCGATAGCTTTTCTAGCAGAGCACACACTTACAACTACAGCTGCATGGCCCATCTCAGTCCAAAAGGCCAAATGGCATTGTGTAATTCTAGCCACATTTGATTACAACAAGTACCGTAAATACTGTAGTGAGAATGAAGTAGGGCAACGGCAGATGATACAACGGCTATAAAACATCCCAAAGGAGTACAAATGAGTTCACAGATCAGTGTCCAAGCCTCAGCGATCTAACAGCTGTGCGCCTTCCCATCCATGTCCTCAACTAATCACTCAGGTCCCCTGCTTTATCTCACATCGCTCTGCTGATTTGGGAGTCTCATCCGAAAGACCAGTCTATTTCAACGCATTCTTGCAAATGATGGTGCTTGCTATCCACATCTTTAGAGAAGATGAATGCTGCTTGCAACAATAACACTGCTTGGGGGGATGACTGTAACTGTCGAATAATAGATTCGTCATATGGCTAATGACACACCTCTCCTTTTCTCTCCTCTTTTGTCAGGAAAATCAAGAGAAATAAAGAAGGAGCTTTCCAGTGTTCACATGCTATAACTCACATGAAATGAAGCCCCTATGTATTCATCTCTTTTAGGTAGCATGCACTTGTAAGGCACCTGCCCCATGGTTTATAAATTATTTTAAACTCTTAGACTATGCTTCCCAAATATATGTGTTAAAATTGTAGACCTCTGCAGCTCATAATACAGGAAGAATTTAACTAGCTTATAAATGTTAAAATGTAAAAGCAAAGGAAGTCCTGCTATTCATCTTCTCGGCAATATTCAGACATTCATGAAATTGAAAGTTAATGTACCAGGGACTTTCATTATCTGACCCATTCCTTCCTATCTATTAGATTTTCAAAGCACTAGAGACAGAGGACCAATATGTCACCAACACAGGACTGGAAAGGTCACAAAAACGAAGCATCAATAAAGCACCACTTCTGAATTAAATTTCACAGCACTCAGCAGAAAATATGCTCCACAGACAGAGAGTATTTGTAAGAACAGAACTGAGAGACACAGTTTGAAGAAAACAGCTCTCAAATGAAAATGTTGAAAAAAGAATATATATATATATATATATATATATATATATATATATATATATTGAATACACACATACAGGGGAGGAAAAAAAAAACCAACTTTGTTTTTGAACCAAAATAAAGTTTACAGTCACTGAATTCACTATCAAAAGATTGAGTTCCATTAAGTGGTTCTTATTTGAATACAGCATAGACTGTATAAAATTAATGTGGTTTTCAATTATTTCCATACATCACAGTCTAATGCATACATTAGTGAGCTGATCATGGTCTTAACCACTTTTTTTTTGTCTGAAGGAAGTATTCTTATTTGCTTACTAAAAAGGAATCCACCAAAAATTATGATTTTTTTCACCTCTCAGAAGTAAGACTTTGCAATTATTTAATAAGTAAAGTTGACTCTTGAACAACCCAGGCTTGCATTGGTTCACTAATAAGTGATTCTTCTTGTAAACAAACAAACTTATGGTATTGATATGTATAGTACAATACTATAACTTTTTGTCATCTATGATTTTCTTTTTCCTACCTTACTTTATTTTTTAAATTATCTTTATTTATTTATCGGATAGAAACAACCAGAAATTGAGAGGGAAGGGGGGAGATAGAAAAGGAGAGAGACAGAGAGATACCTTCAGCCCTGCTTCACTATTCCGGAAGCTTTTCCCCTGCAGGTGGGGACCAGGACTCAAACCTAAGTTCTTATGCTCTGTAACATGTGCACTCAACCAGGTGTGCCACCACCCAGCCCCGCTACCTTACTTTATTGTAAGAATGCCATATGTATTACATAAAACCAGCAAAGCAGGTGCCAATCAGCTGTTCATGCCATCAGTAAGGTTTCTGATCAACAGAAGGTTATTAGAAGTTAAAATCTGAAAATCTAAACTTATATGGAGACTTTTAGCTGCATGAGGGATTGGGTTACTAAATAATGAGTTGTTTTTAATTTTTAAAATTTATTTTAATGTGAGACTGCACTGATCTGGTATATCGTGGGGCCCGAAATTGAGCCTGGGACCTGTGGGACCGTAGGAATGAAACTCAGGTATACCCAGGTATACAAACTACAGTACTCGGTTCGAGCCCCTGGCTCCCCACCTGCAGGGAAGTCACTTCACAAGCAGTGAAGCAGGTCTGCAGGTGTCTATCTTTCTCTCCCCCTCTGTCTTCCCCTCCTCTCTCGATATCTCTCTGTCATATCCAACAATGACATTAATAACAATAATAATAACTACAACAATAAAACAAGGGCAACAAAAGGGAATAAATAAATAAACAAACTAAAGTACTGTCTCCCTGGCCTGCACATGGCACTTTTGAGATTTATTATGAAAGCAGTAGTCCAGCTGGATACTATGAAGATGGAAAGATAAGTAAGTAGAACTTTCTTTTAAATTAAATATAACTGGGCCAGTGGCAAGATAGCTCACCTGTGAGGGTGTCTACTTTGCCAAGCATGTGACCCAGGATTAAACCCAAGGATCACTGCACTGGCAGGAGCTTTGCTACTGTAATGTCTTTCTCTCTCTCCCTCAATCTGTCTCCTATTTTCTCTTTCTATTGAAAAAGTCAGACCCAGTGACACACACACACACTATAAATTATGTAAAAAGATAAAGAAAAATCACAGCCTTGAACAAATGATTGATGAGTTAATCAAAGTTCTAGAAGCTCCCAAGAGAGAACACTGCCAGATCAGATGAGAATGAAATGACAACTGGGGGGAAGGCTAGGATTTAAGTTTCAAAGACTTCAAGGAATTGGCCGTAGGTATTTTTTATTTTTTTAATTAAAACCACTATCCTGATGTCTAAACTCATATTACTTTATTTCTAAGAAGGGTATTTTAACACTAAAAATACAAGAGAACATTAACTAAGAAAAGAAATGATCCCATAGATTTATTAATTTTAATACATTTTAAAATTTCTTTATTTTTTCCATTTCTATTGGATAGGACAGGGATAAATTGAGAGAGAAGGGGGAGAGAGGGAGAAAGAAAGAAAGACACCTGCAGACCTGCTTCATCACTTGTGAAGCTTCCCTGCTGCAGGTGGGGAGCCAGGGGCTGGAACCCAAATCCTTAATGCTTAGTACTACGTGCGCCTAACGGGTGAGCCACCGCCCAATTCCCTAAAATTTATGTATTATATTTAATAGAAAAAGAGAGATTGGGAGGGAAAGGGGATGCAGAGGCAGACAGAAATAGAAACACCTGCAGCACTGCTTCACGGCTACTGAAACCTTCCTTCTGTAGATGGGAACCGAGAGCTTGAACCTGGGTCCTCGCTTGTATTAACACAAGCACTTAACCAAATGTGCCATCACCCGACCCCTCAGCCAATAAATTTGACTTAATGACTAACAATTATCACTGGGAGGGGTGTCTTTTTTTAGATTATGACATGAAAGTCTGTTTAATTCTAGGTTTGTTATGTAATCCAGATGTGCCACAAAACAATATTCTTAGCTACTGTAATTTATAGTCCAGAGGAGACAGCAATATATATTGATGTAAAAACTGTTGTTGTGTAGTACACAGTATTAATTTTCAGTAGATTAAATATAAAGGTAATTAGAGTGTTCAGAGAGGTATGTGATCTATGTCTGGGGCAGAGTGTGATTTAGCTTGTGGTGAGGAGAGAAGAAGACCTTTTTAAGCAAAAGTGAAATTCACCAATGGTAGGCTGAAAATAATAACTATAAGTCAACTAAAGGGAGGTGTCTTAGTGGCTAGAGCACTGGATTTCAGTGCCTAAGGGTTTAGCTTTTATCTCTGACAAATAGTCTTCTCTGAGGTTACCCCCCCACAAAGACACATACAGGTTCTCTAGCACATAAGCTAAACAACTACTGTTAAAAAATAAAGAACGGGGATTTGTGATCATGAGACTAAAAAGATTATAAGCATAGTTTTCTGTTGTTGTGCATTTGTAGAATCCTCCTAAATGTAATAGTTAGTAAAAATCAGAGTAGGGAGTTGGGTGCTAGCGCAGTGGGTTAAGTGCATGTGGCGTGAAGCACAAGGACTGGAATAAGGATCCCGGTTCGAGTCCCCATAGGAGTCGCTTCACAGGTGGTGAAGCAAGTCTGCAGATGTCTATCTTTCTCTCCCCCTCTCTGTCTTCCCCTCCTCTTTCCGTTTCTCTCTGTCCTATCTAACAACAACAACAATAATAACTACAGCAACAATAAAAACAAGAGCAACAAAAGGGGAAATAAATAAAATTAAATTAAAAAAACAGTGAGGTACAAAGGAAAAAAAAAGAAAGAAAATTCACATCCTTTTTATGTATCTTCCAATAAAAAAGACTGATGTCACTTTGGATGATAATAATAATAATATAAGTAAAAGTAAACATTAACATTCACTTGTGTCCCAAATATCATTTTTTTAAAAAAAAGTAGTTAGTATTACATTAAAAAAATGCAACACCCAGGGGGTCAGGGGGTGGCACACCTGGTTGAGTGCACATGTGACAATGTTCACGAAACTGGGTTCAAGACCCCAGTCCCCACCTGCAGAAGGAAAGTTTTGTGAGTGGTGAAGCAGTGCTGCAGGTGTCTGTCTGTATCCCTTTCTATCTTCCCCTCCCTCTCAATTCCTGGCTGTCTCTATCCATTAAATAAATAAAGATAATAAAAATGCAATACCCTTAAGAAAAGGAGGAAAATGTTACAATAAAGTTAAAATAGTATTTATATTTTAATTATTTTCACACCAGCATTTATGTGCAATTACAGCTTGTTTCATAAAATGGAGATATTGACCATTACAGCTTTTATCCCACTTATTATTACACTGTTCTTCTCTTTGTGACATGAATGTTGCTTTCTCTTTTTTCCCCTACCATATCACACAAATTCAGCTTACAGTATCCTAGCATTAGGTCACTGACTTGATAACTTAGATAGCACTAAAATATGAGAAGATAATAAAGAGAATAAAACATCTTAAGAAAGTGGTATAGCATTCCTTTCTAGATTTAGTAAACCAAGAGATTAAAATCATGATTCTTTGACATAAAAAAAGAAGCGGCCAGATGTTCCACCAAAAGAAAAAAAAAAAAATCCTTCTCTAGCAGCTCAATATCACTGATTCTTTAAATGCCTTAGTCTGCTATTAAATAGATTTGGCTAAAATGTTTCAGTGTGTGTGTTCAATAACTGCTGTCAAAAGTGCTCATCATTCCGTTCTCAAACATTCATATACAGTCAGCTGTTTGCAAACACTGTGAATCATCCCCCAAGCTTTCCCTCCTCCATCCTTGGGAAGGAAGATCTTGGAAGATATGTTAAAAAATAACTTTCTTCTCTCAACGCAGGGCTGCCATGTTGCCTAAGCCTACAGGTCTGTTTTAAATTCAAATGGAATCTGAGGATCTTGACAGAAAGGACCCCAGAGAGGGCTTGTCCAATTGACAACAGAGAATCCAATAAGTCTTTTCATCTTAAGCCCAAAAGATGTTATGGTGGGAGGAAACGAAGAGAACAGAAGCATGGGGAATGCTAATAGCTTGAATAGGTTTGGGCTTGGGGGGCAGGGAGGCTCTTTTTTCTTCCACCTTACCCTTCCCATATGATCATATTCAACACTAACATTTAAAAATTCATAAGTGTGATAGTTGCATGAAAAAAAAGGAGAGAAGTCAGAGTTTGAGAATTCTGATAATATATACATACATACATATATATATATTTCTTTTATCACTGGAGTTGGAGCATTTCATGTCTGCATTCATATTGATTCTAGTTTTGTTTAAATTTTAATTCTACGATTAAAAGAGTTTGTGTTCAACTTAGTTTTGCATGTATGGCTCTTTATTTAAAGATGAAGTGTTCTCATCAGATACGGATATTCTATTTGTACTCTCTCAATAGAATATAAAAGGAATTTTCCCACAGGGAACCTCCGCCATTCCTCTTACATGTGCCACAGGGAAAAGATTTTGTGTTAATAAGATGTATATAACTCTGTACTTAAATAATTATCTGGTGTGCACACTGTAGATTCCTTTGAGAAAAGTGCACTGCAAAGGTTAGAAGAGGGAACAATAAGAAGAAATAAAACTTCCTAGCAAGAATCTATTTAACATATTTCCTGTTACTATTCTCAGTGACTGCTATTATGGTTTAATTAGACCTCCCTGACAAAATTCATTACAGAAAATCCCAACTTAAGTGAGGAAATAATAAACCCGGCTGATTCATAACCTATTAGTGACTGTGCCTTTAAGGAACTGGAATGATTTTGCTCTTATTTCTCTTCTTCTCTCACCTGGAAGACTTGAATGAACATTTACAATAGTAAAAGATGAGTGGAAGGAAGGAAGCAGATGCTACACAAACTGAACAAGTTCATTAATCTGCCTCTTTTTCATAAACTCACACACACACACCTCATCACCTCATGTAATGCGATGGCAGATGACTGAGAGTGGAACAAAGAAGCTCTAATACTCTCCTGTATCCTTCTTTCCATGCTTATGGCTACAGTGGTAAATTCAGACTCTCAAGACTTTTTCCCTCTAAAATATTAGCAATTTACTTCTAAACCAACAGATCTCTCTTTTATTTTATTGTACTTACATATTTGTTGGATAGAGATATAAAAGTCAAGAGGGGTGGAGAAGATAGCGAGGAAGAGAGACACCTGTAGTTTTTCACCACTTTCTTCCCTGCAGGTGGGAACTGGGGGCTTGAACCTTGGTCCTCGTGCTCAACCAGGTGTACCACCGGCTGGCCCCTAAATCATCAGCTATCTTTAAGTTCATTCTTGCAAGCCATTGACATTCCATCCAGCTTCTATAAAGAGATTTCTCAAATGCAAGTTTCATTGTTTACCTTATCCTGGGAAACTCCTGGCTGTTATTGCCTTGCCTATGAAATAATGAATCCAGGGAGTCGGAAGGTAGTGCAGCGGGTTAAGCACACGTGGCGTAAAGCACAAGGGTTGGCATAGGATCCTGGTTCGAGCCCCCAGCTCCCCACCTGCAGGAGAGTCGCAGGTGGGGAGCAGGTCTGCAGGTGGTGAAGCAGGTCTGCAGGTGTTTATCTTTCTCTCCCCCTCTCTGTCTTCCCCTCCTCTCTCCATTTCTCTCTGTCCTATCTAACAACGAGGACATCATCAACAACAACAATAATAGCTACAACAATAAAACAAGGGCAACAAAAAGGGAAAATAAATAAAATTTAAAAAAAAAGAAACAATGAACCCATTTCTAACACAGCCACCAAGGCCCTCCATTATCTGTGTTGATCACCACCCTTTCTGGAACAGCTCATCCTCACCCAGAGCTCCAGCTGCTTAATCTGAGCACTGAGGTCTCAGGCTGCCTTTACCTTTACCTAATCTTTCTTTATGTCCTTCCTCTTCCAAGTTACTACCTGTAAGATTTTTAGTAAAATCAAGCCAAGACTTCTGAAAGAAGTTACAGGAAAATTTGCTGTTCCCTTTTTAGGTATACTTATGAGATTGGGAATAGAAACTAAGACTATATCATGCATTAGATCCATGTCCTTGTAATTAGAAGGAAATACTCCATGTTAGTAGAAAATGTTCTACTTTAGGGCCTGGGGAGACAGCATAATGCTTATGCAAAATGCCTTTCATGCCTGAGACTCTAAAGGTTCAAGGTTCAATCCCCAGCACCACCATAAGTGAGAGTTGAGCCAGTGCTCTGTCAAAAAAAAAAAAAAAAAAGGAAGTCGGGAGGTGGTACAGCGGGTTAAGCGCAAGTGGTGCAAAGTGCAAGAACCAACTTAAGGATCCCGGTTTGGTTTGAGCCCCTGGATCCCCACCTGCAGGGGAGTCGCTTCATAGGCGGTGAAGCAGGTCTGCAGGTGTCTGTCTTTCTCTCCCCCTCTTCTCTCCATTTCTCTCTGTCCTATCTAATGACAATAACATCAACAACAACAACAATAACAATAACTACAACAATAATGGAAAACAACAAAGGCAACAAAAGCGAAAATGAATATTAAGAAAAAAGTCTATTTTAGTGACTAAGTCTCCATCCTGAGTACAGAATCTGAGTCACAGCACTCCCCAGCTCTTCCTCAGTTAAGGTCACTAGGTCACAGGTAGGAAACTGCCAGAGGCAAGGGCCAGAATAATTAGCTTTTAATAGTTGAGCCTCTGGACTAGAGATTTACAAGTCTAGTTTATTTGAACTCTGAGAGCCGTTAACTCCACCAGTGAACTATTTATTGTATTTGTGAAGCAGGTACTTCCTTCTCATTTGTGTTTCCATTTCTAAGGTTTAGGGAAAACTGATTCCATTGTAGTTAATGTCCAAAATTCCATGAACAAATTTGAGTTCACCACATGAAGTTTCCTTACAAGTTTTGCAACTGAATCATTTTCTCCTTCAATCTCCATATCGAATGGTTTTTAATCTTTTGTGACTAATAGTTTAACCTATCCTCCTCTGGTATATCAGACAGCCTTATATTTCTTTGACAACTCTTGTTTATGTTATCTTTCTTTTTTCAAAATCTTTATGCTGTAAGGTCGTCAGCTTCCTCCTGAATTAAGGCCTAAAAGTCTACATCGTACAAGATATTTCAGATGTTGTCTTTATTTTTGCCAAGGCTTTACTGCTCTGGGTCAACTTTTTCAGCTAGAGAGAGAGAGAGACAGAGACAGAGGGAGAGAATGAAAGATACCACAGTCTTGGCAGCCTTGTCCAGTATGGTGGGAACCAGACTAAAATATGAGTCATGCACATTGCAAAGCAAGTATGGTATACAGGTGAGTTAGCCTAGATTTGTCAGCCTAGATTTTTCCCTCTCAAAGTCAGTTTTGGGGTTTTAAGTTTCCTACCTTTTCATTGATTCAAAACACTTTGGTCTTTTAAGGAAAAGAAGTAGAAGATCCATTTCCAGGCTGATGAAATGTAATTGAGTTCGGCTCAAGACATATCGACTGAGCAATGATCATGGGCTCAACTCTCTCGTAACTTCATTATATAACAGTTAAAAATCCATCTTTGTATTAGCTTAGTAGAGATTGGGGCTTTGAATATAATTTTACTGCTAGGCAGGATTTAGAAAATCAGCAGTTTCCAAACTTTTTAGAGCTCAGGAAGTATTTTCTTCAAATTAAATCTTATTTGAACACTCAGCAACTAACAGCTGAGTCAAAGTAACTTTTCAAGTGGCAATTCAAGGTTAGACTTAGGTTGGAAGTTCAGAATTTCCAAGTACATGTTGCTCTACCATCTTTACATTTTTCTCTTGTATAAATTCACCTACAATTTTCCATTGGCTTTTTAATTGAAGAAGTGTTATTCTAAAAGGCATTATGCTTCAGGGATCCAACTACCTCTCTCTCTCTTCAAACCATGTGTTACCACAGCTCACCCATCACCAATGTGCCAATTCCTCTCCACCAGGGGCTAATGGAGTCCCCTCCCTCTTCTGAAACCACTTAGTTTAAAATTTCCTTAGTAAGTAAATTCAGAACTATAGTTAAAGAACAAAGGTTTGCTCATCATCTTGCTTTGTTTCTGTATATCCCACACAGGAATAAGGCCAGTGGTATTCTTCTTTCTTTAACTCTCTTGCACGAGGCTCTGCAGTTCCACCTACGTTGTAACAAAAAGCACAATCTCATCTTCTTACAGCCAAGTAGTGTTCTCATTTCCCTACCCAATTATCTGTTGGGCACTTGGTTAGATTCCAACTTTTGGCTATTTCAAACAATGCGGAAATAAACATTAGAGTGGATTTTTCTTGGTATGTTTCGTAGAGTTGGGGTCCCCCACAGAAGTTATTTCACAGCTCAGACCACTTTTAAATTCAGATAAGTCAACACCCATGTTCAGTGGGGAAGTAATTATAGAAGCCAGACCTTCCACCTTCTGCACCCCATAATGACCCTGGGTCTATACTCCCAGAGGGTAAAGGAATAGGAAAGCTATCAGGGGAAGGCATGGGATATGGAGTTCTGGTGGTGGGAATTGTACCCCTCTTATCCTATGGTTTTTGTCAGTGTTTCCTTTTTATAAATAATTTTTTTTTAAAAAAAGTATAGATTGGGGTGAAGGGAAGAACACTCCAACACTGGAGTTTTCTTAGTACCATAGCATTCCCTATGTGGTGTCAGGGCTCAAACTTAGCACATATGGCAAGGAGAGTGTTCTACCCAATGAGCTATTTCCTTGCCCTCTCCCTCACCAGTTAGTGTTTTTGTGTTCTTTGGATAAACACCTAGGAGTTCACCTATACTTTTTTTTTTTGTCCCTTATCTCAAAGTAGCATTCTTCTAGACTGACTTCTGAGTTTATCATTTCATTATGCATATATTTACTCTCTTTCCACATTGCCCTTTCTCCCTTCCTTTCTTCAAAGTGGTGTATTTTACTCACAACCCTTCCCCCATATTTATTTAACTTTCCAAGGCTTTAAGGTGGCAGAAGCCTGACTTTAGGCCTCTAAGTTATGCTTCCACTCAATCAGACAAATCAATCTCTATTTGCACTGTGAGCTAATTTGTCCTGAATGCATTCTGAATGCATTTACTTGTTTAACCCACCTTTTTTTTTTTTTTTCCTACATTCCTTTCCCTGATCAAGGAAGATGATCTGATTAGGGTCTCTGCTGAAAGCAGCCCTGTGGTCTCTAAAAGGCCCTTTGATACCCTTGTAGATAGAAGATGATTGGCATTAAGAACATAACCCATTCAGCTTCTTTGTTGGCTAAGAGCAGCCCTAAAGGTAGCTGCAGTCTCCACTGCTGCATAGTTTGAGACCTGACAAGAAATATCAACATGCTAGGATTTACCTGGCAGCAACAAGGGCGCAGGTCTGACAGATAAGGATTCACAGAAGGGCTGAGAGAAGCATAGTAACAATTCAGAATTTTCTGTTGCAGGGCCAGAGTACACTCTACCCACATGGTCCTAGTCACGGATGTAACATGACACAAGTGAGTGATGATCAGAGAAAGAACCTGAGTCACTTGTATTTAGGAGCTACGACTTCTTAATGCTGAAAGGAGATGTAAGAAATAAAAAGATGAGACACTGGGTCAGAAATATGAAAATGAATTCCTATCCCATTGTCAAAATGCTTTATAACTTGAGCCCATGGCCTTCACAGGAGTAAAAGACATGCGAGGAGGTTGAGGAGCCACTAGTAGAATGTTCTTGAACATTCCTGTTTCCCAAGATTGATACTGCTCTTTGCAAGAGAGCTCACCAAGCTTGACAGGACAAAAGTTAACACAACTTGTTATGACAGGTTGGAATTATTATAATGGTCATTTTGGTCACTGTGCATGATTTCATCATCTCAAGTAGGAGGGTCACACAAAGGAGAAAGGAGGAGACAGTAAAAAGAGACCAGAATATTGTTCTACTTTCTTTCTTATTCCTCTCTCTCTCTCTCTCTTTTTCCTTCTTTACTTCTTTCCTTTCTTGTTTTTCTTTTTCTTTCTTTTTTTTTTCCACCTCCTGGGTTATTGCCAGGGCTCAGTGCCTGCCCTACAACTCTGCTGCTCCTGTGGCCATTTTTTCAATTATTTTTTTTCAATAGGACAAAGAGAAATTGAGAAGGGAAGGAAGATAGAGGAGGAAAGATAGACACCTGCAGACCTGCTTCACCACTTGTGAAGCAACCCCCCTGCAAGTGGGGAGCCGGGGGCTTGAATGGGAATCCTTCAGCGGGTCTTTGCACTTTGTGTGCACTATGTGTGCTTAACCTGGTGCGCCACCACCCGACACCTTTGCTCTACTTTCCCAACCCAGGGCACTGTGACTACCAGCCCCAACAGAAATCTTTTCACTAGGTGCCCACCATGGGGCCACCTGTGTTTCTAACATACACTCATTATTAAGGGAATCACACAACTCTCAACACTACGTTTTAAAGAGACTTGTGGCATAATCTGCTCAAGTTCTATGCTCCCTGAACAAAACTGTTGCCATGGAAACCTCTACTCTAAGGCAGGTGTAGAGCTGCAAAGGACTCTGGGCTAGGAAATCAGGTTCCCATGGCAACATTTTCGTTCAAAGCCTGAAGAATCTTAAATACATGTGCCAATACATATTATTACCCAGCAGGATGCACAGGTGGGATTAATAAAGTTCAATATTTGCTCAACTAAAAGTTGTAATCATGGTAAAAATAAATGAATTAGAATCAGCTCCTATGGATCACTTATATAAACAGGGTCTAGAGTTGTAATACTACTTCCACATGAATAAGCAAATATATGTGAAGAATTAATAGATTATTTAATTTCATTAAATGCATAAGGCAGTGAATTTGAAATATATCTTCAACTCCTAACTCACTGATGAGATTAAGTTGCTCAAAGAAAAATGAAAATTGCACTGCCCACCTGTAACCGAAATATATATATGTGTGTGTGTATATATATAATATTCATTTATAAATATATATGTATATATTATAAAATAGAAACACTGACAAGACCATAGGATAAGAGGTGTACAATTCCCAAAAACAGATATATATATATATACACACAAAACTGTTGTCACAGGGGTAAACCCTCACCTCCTCTCAAGATAAGTTCCAGGACACCTCACCTCCCACCAAATTTGCATCTCCCTCCAACAAAAGGTGAACTGGGCCCTTGACTCCTTTCTACCCCTTCCAGCCACTGCTTCTGAATCCCATGCTCTGCTGAAATAGACTACAGTGTGAGAGAATCAATCATGGTGACCAAAAACCTAAAGAAAAAGATGTCTGTCAGGTTGATTCATTTGCATTATGTGAGCTCATGCTAATAAAATGTGCCATTTGGAATATTTATGATAATTGCCATTTCTAGAGCCTCCAAACATTCATATAAATATGCCAAAGACCAAATTAAGAAAAGCTTTTCCCTTTACCTTTTACAAAGAATCCAGAAAGTAATAACCATTCATTATAATGAAATATTTCAGAAAAACCACAGAGAAGATCAACAACAATGGGGCTAAGTAGTTATCACATGGCGATACTGGGGTACTTTTTAAAAATGCAGACCTATTTTTTTCATTTCCGTACCACATCAACTAGCCCCAGCAAACTTCAGTGAACACCAGAGTACACCTCTGTGAAGTCAGAAGCTGTGTTTAATTTTGTTCATCATTGCTCTGTACAATACCAGGGACATATCAGACAGCTAATGGGTAAGTAGTGAATGAAAGAAAGACTCTGCCTATCTGGGTAATGAAAAGATCTTAAGTTACCAATGGAGTATTTTTTTAAAAAATATTTTATTTATTTTATTTTTGAGAGAAATGCAGAGAGAAAGACACAGAGAGAAACATTAACTGCTCAGCTCTGGCTTCTGGTGGTGCAGGGGATTGAACCTGAGATTTAGGAGCCTCAGGCACGAGAGTTTGTTTGCATAACCACTATGCTGTCTCCCCCACCCGAGTCTTTTTGTTTTTTTACATAACTATATAGGAAAAACTAAAGTGACCTAAGGGAAAATTTCCCTGCTATTTCACATTTTAAACTTAGAAATGCATTTTCATCCGTTTTGATTGCTTCATGGCAGCTAATATGAACTTCCACCTGAGTAATGAGGCTGAAGGGTTGACATTCCACACCTGACATCTCTGGACACAGTCTGAAGTGAAGCATGCTGAGGTCATACTCCTTGCATTGATTAGGTTGGCATCAGTAGATGCAATATCATTTAGTATGCATTGAGAGAAGCATGCAGGAAAGTGAGCCCCACCCTAGAGGTTCCAGGACTGGGGGAAATTAGGCTCTATAGAGGAAGCAGGAAGTTGCTGCTGTCTTAGGGTTTAAGAAGGCAATAGATGGTTATTGCTGTAATCACATTAGTTGGCAGTTGGGTTAACTTTTAAAAATCCCTTTGTTAGGATTTGCTGTATCATACACAACCTCGCCATAATTTATGTCCTTTGACATTATTTGTATACAGCTATGCCACCAGTTGCTTCTGTAATACGAACTTCCAAACCTTTAGCCATTTCCCCAGACATTTTCTTTCTAGCCATTTCATCAAGTAGCTAATGATCTATAGTCACATGTAGATGTAGCAGGAGAACCAAACACATAAAGGAACCCTGGGGGCCTTTCTTATAATGAATCCATTTTTAAATGCAATTAACTAATCCCTTGTTTACCTGTTTTGTGAGTTGGCTTTTCCTATGTTAGATTTTTTTTTTTTAAGAGTGGCATGCCTGTTAACACTTGTGTGTAGAATTCTGATCTTTAAAACATATTTAACTCAAGTTTCACAGACTTCCTCAATGATGCTGAAAACTGAAAAATCTTAGAAGTGATCACAGTTAATCACACAGATTCCCAAAATTTCATGTCTTAAAATTATATTAAGAGGAACAACAATAGCAAACAAACAAACAAACACACAAACACCTCTGAGATGCCAAGTACCTCACACAGTTCCTGAGGTGGACAATAATCAGGCTCTGAACCCAGTGGATATCTACCCATCTTTCCAAATGGATTTCAGCTCATTCAAAGGGTCTCTGCTCCACTAAGAGACTTTTTTATTTTTTAAGATTTTGTTTATTTATTAATTAGAAAGACAGGAGGAGAGAAAGAAAGAACCAGACATCACTCTGGTATGTGTGCTGCCAGGGATTGAACTCAGGACCTCATGCATGAAAGTCCAATGCTTTATCCATTACACCACCTCCTTGACCACTTCACGGAGAGACTTTGTGTAAATTACTGCCTTCCTCTTTGTATGGCCTAAAATTTAAGTGCAAAAGACAGAACTCTATGCAGAGAGTTTTTAAAGTGTCAAATGAGATGATATGTGTAAAAGCAGCAGAGTGTAGAATTCTATCTATCTATCTATCTATCTATCTATCTATCTATCTATCTATCTATCTTTTCTGCCTCCAGGCTTATCACTGGGGCTCAGTGCCTACATTGGGAATCCACTGCTCCTGGGGGCCCTTTTCTCCATTTTGTTGCCCTTATTGCTATTGTTGTTGCCATTGCTGTTGTTATTGTTGTTGGATAGGCCAGAGAGAGCTCGAGAGAGGAGGGGAAGACAGAGAGAAGGAGAGAACAGTAGTCACCTGCAGACCTGCTTTACCATTTGTGAAGTGACCCCAACGCAGGTGGGGACCTGAGGGGTCCAGAATGGTCTTTCTTAATAATAAATGTGTCAAGCAGGGAGGGAGCTCAGCGGTAGAGCACAAGACTTACAGGCATGAAGTCCAGAGTTAGAGTTGTAGAGTTGTGCTGCTGCACTGGCCAGAATAATATTCTAGTTTTTCCCTTACACTCTCTCATTCGTTCTCCTGTTATATGACTATTCAGTCACATATAACGTGTACATTCATTGTAGATGTTCTGTATCTTATTTGATCTCTATACTGTCATATCATTTGGTGGTTCACTGGTATAATTCCCCTATCAGTTTACCCTATGCAGCCAATGTACTAACAGTCACCGTGCTCAAGATTGAAAAAAAAAAAATGTATCTAGCAATCAGTGGACAATCACTTATCTGTTATAGCAAATTTAATTCTGTCAGCACCTCCTCTTTTTCTATAAGGCTTGAGGCTTCAATTTCTATCACTAGCATTTAAATCCTAAAGATTTACAACTCCTTTTCTTTCCATTCTCTTTCTTTTCTTTTCTTTTAAGCTCTTGCTTATCGGGGTGCTTGAGTCTCCAAGATTTATGGTACCTTTTTGAGAGTTTTTAAAATTTCTTTGAATTTATTTAACATTTTTTACAAATTATTTTTTATCACATACAAAGATAAATCAAGAGGGAAGTGAAGCGAGACAGAGAGATATCTGAAGGTATCTTTACCACTTGTGAAACTTTCCTTCTGCAGGTGGGGGTCAGGAACTTAAACCTGGGAATATACCTAAAATAGGCTTACTAGCTTTTTCCAAAATGGAGACCCCAAATCCCATCTGCTATAGTCCTACCTTTAGCTTCCAGATAATTTAATGATTTGTTTTGCTTTATATTCTAATACTTTTCAATCACCAAGTTCCAGATGCTACTATGATGCCAAACTGACTTCCCTGGCCTGGGCAAATGACCTCACCAATGTGTCCTGGAGCCACCGTCCCAAGAGCCCTGCTGCACTAGGGAAAGAGAGAGACAGGCTGGGAGTATGGAATGACCTGCTAATGCCCATGTTAAGCAGAGAAGCAATTACAGAAGCCAGACCTTCCACCCTCTGCATCCCATAATGACCCTGGGACCTTCCTCGCAGAGGGATAGAGAAAAGGAGAGCTATCAAAGGAGGGGATGAAATACGAAGTGCTGGTGGGAGGAATTATGTGGAACTATACCCCTCTTAGCCTATGCTCTTGTCAATTATTTCCATTTTATCAATAAACTTTTAAAAAATAAAAAAGGAAAAAAAAGAAATATGATTTTTTTTTTTAAAAAAAAGCTCTTAAGGCTCTTAAGCATAAAAGGTATCACTTGTCAGGTTAAATCAGTGTCATTGGCACCGGCTGACCTGTTTCCATAAATTTGTGTACATGAAGAGGCATATTGTTTTGGTCTCTGCTCATAAGCTTTATATACAGGAACTCATGTTTAGTTCTTGGTTTGTGCCGTTGCTATAGAAATAACACTAGAGAATGTGTTTTGGAGTCACCATGGAAGATTCACTCCTTTTTCTTTCTTCAGTTAGAAGAGTGTGTTTCTACTACTTTGTAATGACAAATATCTAGATGTCGCACCAGGCCTCTGGGGCTCATTGGCACAAAACATCTGGAGTAGATCATCCTCTGAGGGACAGTGTGATCTGGGGGTGAAGCAGGGGGAACTGTTCTGTCTAAAACCACATTTATACACACAGTGAACTTATTCCAGAACCCTATGGAGACCCAAATCCTCGGACGCTCGACTCTCCGATATAAACAGCACAGTATTCACACACCACCTACACATACTTCCAGGAGTCTCTACATTACCCTGTGCTATCTGCAACTCTGAATATAATATAAATGCTATATAAAGTTGTTATGCTATATTCCTTAGGAAATCTTCTTTTTCAAAGTTTATATATCTTCAGTACTCCCCAACCATCTCAAACCTAAGGACCTAAGTATGTATTTTCAATACAGGGTTGATTGAATTTATGAATATAGAAACTGCAACTCTGAATATAATATAAATGCTATATAAAGTTGTTATGCTATATTCCTTAGGAAATCTTCTTTTTCAAAGTTTATATATCTTCAGTACTCCCCAACCATCTCAAACCTAAGGACCTAAGTATGTATTTTCAATACAGGGTTGATTGAATTTATGAATATAGAAACTGCAGGATTGAGGGAACAGAATAGTGGTGAATGTAAACAACTTTCATGCCTGAGGCTATGAGGTCCCAGGTTCAACCCCCAGCACCAGCTTAAGGCAGAATTGAGTAGTATTGTGGGGAAAACATATATAAGGGAAACTTAAGGGAACTGGGTAGTGGTGCACCCTGCTGAGTGCACATATTACCACACACAAAGGCCTGGGTTCAAGCCCCAAGTCTCCATGTGCAGGAGGAAGCTTCAAGAGCAGTTAAGCACTGCTACAGGTATCTCTCTCTCCACCTCTCTATCTCGTCGCATCCTCTCAATATCTCTGTCTAGAGACAGTTAAACAAAATATAGTTTTATTGACAAAAGAAGTAAATTGTATTAATTTGTAAATACATTTATATATGTGTACATATATAAACGTAAACGAATAAAATATAAATATTAAAAAAAGAACTTGCAGTTACAGTGGGCTGACTGTGTGAGCAACATACCATGTATTTTTGTATGAAGGAGAGTGAAAGTTTAGAAGCGGGAGAGACTGGAATCTATTCTTTCAATTTTGGAGTAAAGCAATGAACAAAACACATTACCTTTTCTAAAGCTATTAGCAAGTAGACTGCAGGGAAACTTTGCCCGTCATCGTCGGTTTTACTAGAAAAGTGAAGTGAAAATTGCAATCTGTCTGCTGTGGAACACACTGAAGCATGAGCACAAACTGATTACAGACTTGTCGAATTGTATCAGCATCGATTTCCAAGGCAGAGCCCCACAGCATGTCAGTGTGGCGCCTCTGCTGAATTACAGCTCTCAGGAGCCTGGGTTTGATCCTGGGACAATCCTGCCTGAGCTTTTGAATGTCATCCTTTTACAAACAGGTTGCTGTTTGGATGCTGCCCAGAAAGCACTTCGTGGCTCCTAGGACAGCAAAGATGGGAATAGGGGTAAGGGGGGTGGGCAGACTACGTTGCTGGGTTCTTTGTGGAGTCAAAATGCCATCAAGCAAGTAAAAATGAATTCCGGCTGCTGATCTGACACACAATCTTATTCCGAGTTATACAGAGACCACTACAGAAGCCAGAGAAGTAATTCTATAAGATTGCATGTTAATTTTTATGTGACAAGAAATTACAGAAAAGAAACAGGTTGGATGCAAATGAAATGAGCTGTTTACACTAGTTGGCCTCATTGCTTAGGAGAAAGGTAGTTCATTCATTGAGTCAGTCATCCATCCATCCATTCAATCATTCATTCAGTATATTTGCAAAGTAAATATGATCTGACTGTAATCAGTCACACAACATGCCACTAGCTAATGATTCTAACAAAATTTAGTAAATTAAAAAAAAACTTAAGATCAAAATGAGATAGCAAAAATAGTGTTCATTTACAGATAACTCTTCCTGTTTTTTAAATAAATGAATTAGTTCAATGATGACCACACTTCACTTGATTTTAGTCTGATAAAAATAATGATTGAGGTGGTGGCCTGAGGTTCCTGGTCTGAACCCTGATACTGCATATATCAGAGTGCTGCTCTGACACCCCTTCCCCCACCCTCTTCCCTTCTCTCCCTTTCCCCTCCCCTTTTCTCCCTTCCCTTCTTCTTCCCTCTCCTCTCTGGCTCATGTGAAATTCTCTCATATGTAAGAAACAAAAAATACAAATCCTCTAAAATGAGTAATTGAGATGGCCAAGAAACAATGCTATCTATTACTGAAGCAGTGCAATTTCAGCTGAGTCACTTGGGGACCATTTCTTTCCTTCGACCTTTTCACCAGCTAAGTGATAGACCTCCTCTGTACAGCTCACAGGTCAGACATCACTAACGCTGCACAAATAACATTGGAGAGAAAACACTCTATCGCCCAACTTGATTACATGGAAATTGGTTTTGTACAATGGAAGCCTTTTCTGTTTGGGTGACTCTGGCCTCCCGCAGTGTAACTTTCTTTACAGAGTTAATAGACTAGGGATGGATTTTGAATTTCACCCACATAACACAAAAGCCTCATTACCATTTACATTTCTGCAAGGCTAACAAAACTGAGCGGGAGGAACCACCAATCATTAAACAGAACTGAGGAGAGGAAAGCTGCTTTTCTTAATGTCCATTTAGTAGAGAATTAATGTTAATTATGAAAGGGTGCTCTGACCCAAAGAAAATGATTCTGCTTTGTTTTAAGATGATCAGGGAAGCAGATATGTTCCTTGTTTAATGCTCAAGCTTGTCTTCACATTCAAACACCGGGGAGGCTACTTTGGTGAGCACTGACTTCTGGGACATGAGGGCTGAACTTGAAATGTGGGCTCTAATTAGAAATGAAACCAGCTTTTCAGGTCGGAAAGAAATACTGCTGAGGGAGCAGCAGAATGGCTCACCTGGATAGTCCACCTGCCTTGTCACCTGTGTAATCTTCTTTTCCTGCCTGAACTACAGTGCCAAGTAGTATTTAAGTGATAAATGCACATTGGATAAATGAACCAAATTCCTCTTAAGCAATGAGGCAAACCGGCATGATACTATTCCAGATATTTCTTTTCATTCATTGCTCAGACACCACTACAATGGGAGAAGTTTTGGTGCTCGATAATTCCCTCTCAAGTTCTGTCTGTCTGTCTGCCTACACCTCTCTGCCCCCCACCTCTCTCTCTCTCCCCGCCTCTCTCTCTCTCTCTCTCTCTCTCTCTCTCTCTATATATATATATATATATATATATATATATATATATATATATATATATATATATATATATATATATATATGTCTGAGCAAAAAGAAAGACATACCAGTAAAGGAAGAGATAGAGAGAACATGTATGTGTAGATAATCTCACCAACTCAAAGTGCTGAAGCAACTATTAACCACTCTGAATGGGTCCAGAGACCACCCTATTCCTCCAAAAACTGCCCTCCAAAGACTTAGAGCTGCTGGCGCTCCTCTTTTTCAGAGGAGATCAGGCATATTCAGGGTGGTATGGCCATAAGCCACTTCTCTCTTCTGTCTATCTCATAGGGCCTGGAGAACAGTTCTCCTGATCCCCTTTTCTTCTCATCCACATGTCACATGTTTCTGCCTCTGGACTTGTGTGACTCTAAGTAAGAGAGAAGACAGAGGTCTCCATCCTGAAGATGGGAATTTGGATGAGGGACATAACAGCTGATTGATGTTCCATAACTTCTTAGGTGACTCTGTTTCTCAGACTCGCTCCATACTCAGAACATTCTCAACTCTAGAAACTTATATCCAATTTTCTTTTTTTTTTAAAGACTTAACCATTTATTCAAGGATGAGTGTGTGTGTGTGTGTGTGTGTGTGTGTGTGTGTGTGTGTAAGAGAGAGATTGTCCATCACTCCAGTACATGCAGTACTTACAGGGGACTGAACTCAGCACATTACACATGCAACTCCTGTACTCTCTTTCTCTCTCTTTGAGCCACCTCCCCATCCATTACACCCTGTTTCCTTATATTTTCTTCTATGCTTAAGCTGATCTCAGATCCAATTGGTATGATCTGGGACTCCCTCTCCAAGAACCAGAGCTGTCAGTTGGTGCAGTATTCCAGAGTTCCTTGTTGAGAAGCACTGGACCAGAAATCATAAGTATAAGTTTGTCTTACTGAACTATCAGGGGGCTTCTTCATGCATTAGCTGTTGCACTCTGTGAAAATTAACTTGAAACATGTAACTTTTTGTCCTATTCCTGTGGCTTTGTTGATATTGCTTGCAGGGAATAGGAAAATGATCAACTGGGACTAGGTGGTGGCTCACCTCATAGTGCTTACCATGAACAGGGACCTAGGTTCAAGCCCCCAGTCCTCACCTACAGTGGGAAGCTTCAGGACTACTCCTAAATCTTGCCTTCATTCTCTCCCTCCCTCTCTCTCTCTCTCTCTCTCTCTCACCCTTATCAAAATAAAGGGAAAAAAATGTAGCTGGAGATGTTGTAACCTTGCTGGGGGGGAAAAAAAAGAAAGGGGAAAAACTAAAAAAGAAGAAGAAAAGAAAAAAAAAATGGAGGAAAGGGGGGGGGGTCGGGTGGTAGTGCAGCAGGTTAAGCATACATGGCACGAAGCACAAGGACCAGCATAAGGATCCCGGTTCAAGGCTCTGGCTCCCCACCTACAGAGGTTTGCCTCACAAGTGGTGAGGCAGGTCTGTAGGTGTCTATCTTTCTCTCCCCTCCTCTTTCAATTTCTCTCTGCCCTGTCCAACAACAACAACATCAATGGAAACAATAATAATAACTACAACAAGGGCAACAACAAAATGGGAAAAAATGGCCTTCTAGGAGCCGTGGATTTGTGGTGCAGGCACTGAGCCCCAGCAATAACTCTGGAGGCAAAAAGATAAAGAAAAAAGAAAAGGGAGAAAGAGAGGAAGGAAGAAAGGAAGGGAAAGAGGGAGGGAGGGAGGACGTACTGAGAACACTGACAACGGAAGATGAAGTCGACATTTAAATGTATTAAAACATCAATTTGCCCACATAGGATGGAAGGGTCACAAAGGTGCTTGTTAGTATCAGAGTTTTAAACCCTAATTCTGCTTTATAGCCAAGTTCCTAATTTCACCGGTAAAGAGACACACTCCCCGCTCTCACTCCAGACCTGAGATGATTCAGACCAAGGCTATTTGGTCTTGAATGCTGAACAAGCACACACCAGATTAGCACAGAACTCGTGCATTCCTTCATTTTCTGAGATCTTCTTGAATGATGGATGGTTGGAGCAGTGTACATGTGGGTTTTTGCCAGATTAAGCACATGGGAACTTTTGTTGCTTGTCTTATACAACATTCCCATGAGAGGTGAGTATAAATGCATTCTAACAAGCACTCTAAACTTGTGCACTTGTTACTTGAATTTACAATAGATGAACAATAACTACACAATTTGTTACAGTTCACATATGCATGTGCCTGTGACACATCATCACATCAGAAAGTGGGAATATACTCCTACCCAAAACATTTCCGTGTGTTCCTTTCCCCAGCACACTAACATCTGAAGCATTGTTTTAATCAAATAAACCACCAGCTTTATTTCCTCTAAATGGATTAGGACCCCAATCCAATTCCATATGACAGAATTACCCACTGGAAGTAACTGAAACTCAAATGCCTGTGTATTCAAGGCTCAGACTGGTTTGTCTTAAGCTGAGGGGGAAATAACATTGTGGGTTTATACAACAGACTTTCATACAGGAAATACTAGAGGTCCCGGGTTCAATCTGAATCAGAGATGAGTAGTGCTCCAGTAAAAAAATAAATAAAATAAAAAAGAATGGGGATGGGGATGGGGATGGGGATGGGGATGGGGATGGGGATGGGGATGGGGATGGGGATGGGGATGGGGATGGGGATGGAGAGACAGCATAATGGTTATGTAAAAGCTTTTCAAACCTGAGGCTCTGAGGTCCCAGATTCAACCCCTACCACCACCATAAGCCTGAACTGAGCAGTGTTTTAGAATCTCTCTCTCTCTCTCTCTCTCCCCCTCAGTATCCTTTCTCATTAAAATAAAATAAAATTATAAAAAAGAATAGTTGGTTTATTCCATTAAAGAGATATTAAAGGATGTATGTACACACATAAGGGTATTTAATGTGAAATACAAAGTAGTTTATTTCCAAGAAAACGATGTACTTTACCCCTTCCCCCACTTCTTATTTTTCACTAAAGAACCACCTTATAAAGATGATTTCTCATGTAAACACATGTTCTTTCCAACCATGCTGGCACATCCTAGTCGCAGACTTAGAGACTCAATTATGGTTCCTTCAACTAACTAGCCATGCAGATTATTATGCAAAGTCCCCAACATCACAGGGTTGGAAGGACACAAACAGAGGCCAAACAATAAGCTTCCCTCAGTCTTGCTGTGTGAAAATTGAATGATAACACTTGCACTGGGGGTGGGAGGGTGTCAGGGGCTCTGTGAATTCATGGAGCGGAAGCTGCTATGTGTGCAGTTTCTGGACACACACAAAACCCAGGCTCCCACAGAACATCTAATGATTCAAGACAACCCTTCACAAATAACTATTCTCTGGCTAGCGTCTTTTTACAAAATACATAAGCATGGTTTAGGATAGACATTTTCTGCCTTTATTTGCAAGCATGTCTTTGTTTGTTTTGTCTTGTACACATTGTAGATAGAAAAGACCATTAATAATAGTAATATAATTTTCCCATATTTGGGAGGTACTCTCTTCCCTGATCCAGCTTTCTAGTCCTCTTCCCAACTATGACATTATCTCCCCAGACAACAGCTTGGGTCCAGTTGCATATTAGATGTCAGGCTCAGGCAAAAACAAGTAAAGGCCATTGAAATATACCTAAAATAGACTTACTGGATTTTTCCAAAACAGAGACCCAAATCTTCATATGCAATATTTCAGCCTTTAAGTTCATGATTAGTCAACAATTTGCTCTGCTTTATGTCTTAACTCTTTTTCAGCCACCAGGTTTCAGATGCTACCACGATGCCAATCCGACTTCCCTGGGCAGCGGGCCCCACTATGTGTCCTGGAGACCCACCTCCCCAGGCCCTGGCCCCACTAGAGAAAGAGAGAGACAGGCTGGGAGTATGGATTGACCCACCAATGCTCATGTTCAGTGGAGAAGCAATTACAGAAGCCAGACCTCACACCTTCAGCACCCCATAATGATCCTGGGTTTATACTCCCAGAGTGATAAAGAATAGGAATGCTGTCAAGGGAGGGGATTGGATACGGAGTTCTGGTGGTGAGAATTGTACCCCTCTTATCCTATAGTCTTGTCAATATTTCCATTTTATAAAGAAAAAAAGAACCACTCACAAATTCCTGACCAACAGAAAAAGAAAGAAAGAAATAAAGAAAGAAAGATGCCAGTTCTGAGTATATATTCCTTCAATCCTAACACTTAAAGTTTCAAATTGGTAACCTGACTGAATTTTAACAGTGGGCTTAAATTGTCAATACATTTCTAAGAATGACTTTTTTTTTTTTAAACCACCTACAATCTTAGACCAGGGACACCAGAAGCAACTGGTTTTGTCAGTGTATATAAGACACAGTTATTTGTAAATAGCATTAAATGACATAAATTGTGGTAAGATCTTGTATGGTATAGTAAATCCTAAACATGGGATTTTCAAAGTAAACCAAATCCCCCCCCCCAAAAAAAAAGGAAAGAAAAGACAGTGTATAAAGAAAGAAAACACTGAGGTACTTGTTACGAAAAAACCTCTTCCCTTGCCCCATGCAACTCAAGGAACATCCATCAGTCAATCAATCAACCAATCAATCAATACTTGCTGAGATCAGACATAGTAGCCATTTTCCTTCACCCCTATAGTTGTCAGATTTACAAACTGTTTGCTTGATCATGAAATGAAATATTTTCTATTATGGCTGTAGGCATAGTCTCACACAATACTGGCCCATTCACTTAACCCATAAATATGTATTGAATTTCTCCTGTGCTCAAGATATCATGGGGTATATAAATATGAATATGACAAAATGCAGCTCCAGGGGGAGTTTACATCATGGCCAGAATGCACAGAGCACTCGAGAGAACATTTAGCTGTGATGATGATGAAAGAAGAGAAGCCTGGCAGGAAGTCTGAAGCAAAGGCTCTCAAATCCAAGGAAATTAGGGCTGAATGGGGCAAGGTTTCCATTTAATTAACCACTTCCTTTCGGCAATCTGATCAGATGTCTTTTGCCAGAGCTGGTATGTGTCTTTGCCTATTTTGTCTGTCTCTTTCCTGAAACAGACCTGAGAAGGCCATGTATCAGTCTATGACTTGGTGTCAGCACACAGTAGGTGCTCTTATCACTGCCTAATGAACAGGACAGAACAGAAACTGGACCATCCTCAGTGGATGAGTTTCAAGGCAAGTTGGTCATAGGAGATTTCTTTCCAGGTAAAAGTAGTAGTGTCTGTCCTCTCCTGTGGGAGAACTTTGCTTACTCTGTCATTTCCATAATTTCAACCCCATAATAAGTTTTCCTGTCCATAAAAGGAGTATACCTTCATAATATAAATTTTTTTAAATATTTCTGTTAATTTTATTATTCTGTTTAAGATTTGTATTGTGATCTGATAAACATTAACATTTTACTTTAAATTCATTGTTAAAGACGTACAATATTGCAATTTAATTTTTAAGAAGTGACTGAGTAAAAAATATTATATGAAAACTAGATTCTATTTTGCTTGATAATAAGCAAGAAACTTTGTATAAAAGCAGAACTTATAGTAGTATCAAGTAAATCAAGCATTTACAGTGTCACTATTAAAGTCTTACCACTTTTTTTCTCCATTTTTTTAAAATAATTTATTTCTTTATTGGGGAATTAATGCTTTACATTCAACAGTAAATACAATAGTTTGTACATGCATAACATTCCCCAGATTCCCATTTAACAATACAACCCCCACTATGTCCATAATATAAATTTTTTTAAAATGTTTATTTATTTATTCCCTTTTGTTGCCCTTGTTTTATTGTTGTAATTATTGTTATAGTTGTTGTTGTTGTTAGATAAGACACAGAGAAATGGAGAGAGATGGGGGAAGACAGAGAGGAGGAGAGAAAAATAAGACACCTGCAGATCTGCTTCGCTGCTTGTGAAGCGACTCCCCTGCAGGTGGGAAGCCAGGGCTCGAACCGGGATTCTTACGCTGGTCCTTGCGCTTTGCGCCACCTGTGCTTAACCCACTGAGCTACAGCCTGACTCCCTATCATATAAAATTTTACACAAACACAGAAAGCCACAAAGCATTAATTAAATGTTCTGCTGAAAAATACCAGTAAGACTCTGGTTTTTTGTCTCAATTTCTATGTGTGATAATATTATAGAATCAGTCTATATATTCAATATTTTACATGCAGTATATATTCTTAATTTTAATGTATTTCTCATATACATTTTCCTCTCTATGAATAATGCACATATAAGGAAAGTATTGATTAATTATCCATGTAATATGGACAGATAGTGCACATTTATTAGATATATTAAACATATACAAGCATAGTATACATAATAGGTATATATGTGCAAATTAAGCAGTTGTTTTTTTTTTTCAAAATAGTAGTAGTATAGTTCTATAAACAATAGACAGGGGAGACAACATGATCCTTATACAAAAGACTTTGATGCCTGGGACTTAAATTCCAGATTCAGTCTCCAGCACCAACATGTGCTAGAGATGATCAGTGTTTGCTCACTCTCTGTATCTTTCTCGCTGCATCTCTCTTTCATTAAAGATAATAAGTAAATAAATAAAATACTTTTTAAAAAGAGAATACTAAACAAGTTAACAAAAAAAGTGAGAAAGAGAGAGAGAGAAAAGAAGAGAGGAAGAAAGGGAGGGGTGAAGGGAGGGAGGAAGGGAAAGAAGATAGCCAGACTGTCTACTTTAAGAGTGAGACCTATGATGATGACAGGGTGGGTGTGGGATTTGTGGTGACTTGCACGTACCAAGTATGGGTATGAAAATACTCTGGAATAGACCTAAAACAGACCTACTAGCTTTTTGCAAAATGGAGACCCCAAACTTCATTTGCAATATTCATGCCTGTAGGTTCATGATTAGTCAACAATTTATTCTGCTTTATACCTTAACTCTTTTTTAGCCACCTGATTCCAGATGCTACCATGATGCCATCGCAACTTCCTTGGACAGATAACCCCACCATGTGTCCTGGAGCTCCACCTCCCCAAATCCCTGCCCCACTAGGGAAAGAGAGAGACAGGCTCGGAGCATGGATCGACCTGACAATGCCCATGTTCAGCAGGGAAGCAATTACAGAAGCCAGACCTTCCACCTTTTGCAGCCCACAATGACCTTGGGTCCATACTCCCAGAGGGTTAAAGAATAGGGAGGCTACCAAGGGAAGGGATTGGATATGGAGCTTTAGGGGTGGGTAACGTATGGGATTGTACCTCTCTTATCCTATGGTCTTGTCAATGTTTCCATTTTATAAATAAAAAAAAGAAAATACTCCTTAAACCTGATAAATTTGTAAAAAAAAATGATAAATCACCATCGGGTTGGGGTGATGAAGCCTTTAACCTCTGTGAGCATGATACTGTTTAATACCTGATTATGGATCTACACAAAATACATTCAGTGTTTTAAAGCAGTAAGAGTCAGCAGAGCCTGTCTACTGGTTAAGCACTTAGTTCCCATCATTCCTTTCAACGTCAAGGCTGACACCTCTTCCCACACTTTATGCACACCAGCTGGCAATCCTGCCTTCAGATTACCTATTTTGAAGATTGTTTCCCATTTCCTCCTGAAAGCTCAAAGTTTAGGATGCTTTTCTGGCCAACAACATGCCCCTATGGTCTATTTGCTGCTGGAGCACTGAGATTTTCAGAGAGCAAGTTTCACCAGCAGGAAAAACAAAACAAAACAAAAAAAGAAACCAAAGGAAATTTGCATGGCAAAGGTACACATATCATTTTAGGCATGCAAATTATTGTTTTTAGGAGAATAAAGGCTGTAAATATTTTGAGAAGTGGGCCCCTAGTGCCTCTTAAGTATTCTAAACTACACTCTGTGCTTCATAATTATGTAATATATAGAATACCAGCTGCTTTGAATGGGGCTCTGGAGGTTTGGATGATATCAGAACACTCTCCTCCCCCAGTGAGAGCCATAATCAAGCCAGCAATACCGTAAAACCAGATCCAATTGACATTGAGTTGCTGGTTTTTAACACACTTTAGAACAGATGTTTTAGTCAGTGTGGTGTGGTTGCAGAGAAACATATTTTTGCTTTAAAAGATAAGTCAGCTGATGTTGTATACCTGTAAATCATACGAGTATTTATCATCTCATTAACATCTGCCCAAGGGGAGACGTAAGTTGCATTTGGATATATGTGAATTCACTTGAACATTACTACTTAAATATTTATAGCTTTGGGTTCAAATACATACATTCATTTAGTCAAAAGGCAAAACCCTCTATGCTTCTTTTTCAATGATGACAAACAGCAGAGAGCTTCTGGAGAACAAAATATGGCACGTGAGTGTTTTCCATTGAACTCTGTACCTGACACAACTGTGGACATTTTTTTTTTTTTGAAGATTTTATAAGAATTTGTCAATGAGGGGCCAGGCGGTGGTGCACCTGGTTAAGCGCACACATCACAGTGCACAAGGTCCCAGGTTCAAGCCCCTGGTCCCCACCTGAAGGGGGAAAGCTTCACAAGTGGTGAAGTAGGGCTGCAGGTGTCTCTCTGACTTCCTCTCACTCTCTACCCCCCCAACTCCTCTCAATTTCTCTATCGCTATCCAATAATATATATATTTAATTTGCCAATGATTTAGCATCTTCAAAATCTATTTCTGTGTTGTATAACAGAACCCTTGTGGGGATGGGGTGGTAGCACAGCACGTTAAGTGCATGTCATGGGAAGCATAAGGACCTGCTTAAGGATCCTGGCTTGAGCGGCTCCCCACCTGCAGGGGAGTCGCTTCACAGGCAGTGAAGAAGGTCTGCCTGTGAAGATGTCTATCTTTCTCTTCCCCTCTCTGTCTTTCTCTCCTCTGTCTATTTCTCTTTGTCCTGTCCAACAATGATAACATCAATAACAACAACAATAATAATAACTACAACAATAAAAACCAAGGGCAACAAAAGGGAAAAAAGCAAGTTAAAAAAAAAAAAGAAAGAAACATAACCTTTGAAAGAATTATAAGTGTAAAGGTAAAATTTGAGTGTAAAGACACTTGATACCTCCTCCTAGGATTTCACATATGACCAAGTCCAATAAGGAAATGGTAATTTAGCAAAAATGCTTTAATAGGAAAAGATAGAGATAAGAAATTAATAAGCCCATAGATTTTACTATCACATTTTAAGGAGACATCTGCAGCCTCCATCTCCCCTGGGAAATCACTGGGGGTGAGTTTAAAGCGTTACTACCACAATTTCTCTTAGAAAAAACGGAAAACTGTAGTTGTCCCCAAAGGCAATGACAAGAAGGAGGCCCACTGTTTCTTTAAGAATAAAATATGACTTTTATTTGTGAAACTCAGTGAAGCAAGTCACTTGGAGCCTAATTTGGCTAAAGCTGCCTGAAGACAGGCATGGGAATCAACTGGAGTTGTACTCCAGCTTTTAGACTTACTAGATCTATCCGTAAGCTGGTTACTTGGCCTTTCTGAGACTCGTTTTCTTTTCTTTTCATTTCATTTTATGTATTTACTTGATAGAAATAGGCAGAAATTGACAGGGAAGGGCAAGATACGAAGAGATACAGAGAAACACCTGCAGAACTGCTTCAGCACTCGCAAAGCTTTCCCCCTGCAAGTGGGGACTGGGGGTTTGAACCTGGATCATTGTTTCACTGTAACATGTGTGCTCAATCAGCACCACCACCTGGCCCTCCCTAGATTCCATTAACAGGTGATGATACTACTATTAAAGCATATATAGGTATGTGATAGATAGAGAGATAGATAGACAGATAAATCTTTTTAAGTATTTTATTTTGGGGTTGGGCAGTGGTACATGCAGTTGAACACACATTATCATTCACAAGGACTAAAGTTCAAGCCCATAGTCACTACCTGCAGGGAGGAAGCTTCATGTGTGGTGTTGTGCTTCATGTGTTTCTTTCTCTCCCTGTCTATCTCTTCACTCTCAATTTTTTTCTGTCTCTACCCAATAAATTAATAAATAAATAAGATAGTTAAAATATTTTCTTTTATTTTAATAGAGATGATAGGTAGATAGATAGATAGATAGACAGATAGATAGAATAGAGAGAGAGAGAGAGAGAGAGAGATGAAAATATACAGATAGACAAGAGCACTGCTCAACTCTGGCTTATGGTAGTGCTGGGTATTGAACACAGGATCTCAAAGCCTCATGAATGAAAGCCTTTTTGAGGGGTTGGGTGGTAGCACAGCTGGCTGAGTACACATGTTAACATACACAATGACCCAAGTTGAAGCCAACAGCCCTGGCCTGGGGGAGGGGGGCTTCATTCAGGAGCACTGAAGTGGTGTTGCAGATTTCTCTCTGTCTCTCTCTCTATTATCTCCCCTACCTCTCAAGTTCTCTCTGTCCCAGCAAATGAATAAAAATAGAGAGTGGGAAAGAATATTTTTTAAAAGGAAAAAAAAGAATATTTTAAAAAGGAAGTCTTCTTGCATAACCATTATGCTGTATCCCCAGTTGTAGATATAATTCCATAATCTTGAGTAACAAAACACACTGACAAATCCACTGACAGGTAATACAACCACTTCCCAGGTCAGTAGTCACAAAATAAAGTTCAGCCATCTACCAGTCTATAAATCTGGATGGCGAACCACTTGTGATTTCAACTCTCTTTGAATTTGAAGAAGAAAGAACAAAAAAACTGTACTTGGGGGAAGTCTGAGACTGATAAGTGTACAGCTTGCAGAAGGCTAAAGAAATTACCCTGAATGGAAACAGTCCCTATGCGTCTGCCCCTGTCTATCTCTACCTTCTTATCTGCAATGTCTCCCGGATAGTCCATGGCCCGAGTTTAATTTAACACAAGCCGGAAAATGTGACTCCTTTTAAATATATTACTAAGGACAGATAAGGCAAGTTTACCTGGTGATTTATTGGTGTTTCTCTTGAAGTTCTAATAATTGCTAGTCTTCAGCGGGGCTCATAGCGTGATGATAATATTGCAAATTTATCTTTGTGTGAAGACAATCATATTCCAGATAATGAGCAGGCAATTTTGGTAGGGGAGGGGGTGAATTATTTTTGAATAGAATGTCTTGTGTTTTAATTTAACAGTATCCTGTAAGATGTCATTCATAGCCCTGACATACCCTCTCATAGCTACATTAAATCAGAGCCCTGCCTTTCCTCTATCTAAAACCAGTCTCCCCATAACCTTGTTTCTCCTCCAACAAATATTTCATTCAGAGCTTGGAGGATCCAGGAATCTACCTGAAGGGTTGCCACCTTTCCTTTCCTCTTCATAAAGGAGGCTCTTCAAGGACCTGTGAGCTACACCAAAGTGACAAACTGAAGGTCACAAGCTGTGTCCCCCACCTGCAGACATGCTTTGTTTGGTTTGGAACAAGTTTAAAGAAGGTACACCCCTGAAATCTTATAGTCTTAGAAAACTCTGCTAAGTCACCAATAAAAAGGAATATATATATATATATATATATATATATATATATATATAATTTAAGATAAGCATTTTATTTAGTCAATGTATTTGTGGATTCATTTGTCATTGCCAGGAGAAAAACAGAAACAGAAGAAGAGAGGGAATGATAACACAGCACCAACACTTTCTCCAGTTTTAGTACATAAGGACTGGGCTCAAACACCAGTCAGGAGCATGGCAAAGCATGTGCCCTCCCAGATGAGTTATCTGAGTGAGCTGAGCCACCATGGTTAATTGTGCTGAATTCATCTTGATTTCTTCTCTTTGAATGCACTGTCAGGGTACTAGCCCAAGACTACACCCATGATCCTTTGGGGGCCACCTAGTTAACTCCCCAGGTAGGGCATGTGCTTTGCCATAGTTGCTGTCCAATTTTAAGCCCTGCACCACATGGGAGGAGGGGCGCTGTGGCACCAGAGGAAGCTATGGAGCTACTGTGGGTCTCCCTTCCTGTCTTTCCCCCTTCCCGGTCCCCCTCACTCTCTTCTCCCCCATCTCCTGCCTGCCTGTCTGTCCTGTCTGTCTGTGTGTGTGTGTCTGTCTATCTATCTATCTATCTATCTATCTATCTATCTATCTATCTATCTATCTATCCCCTCTACTCCCCCTGAATGGAAAAGATGCCTAAAGTAGTGAAATCATACATGCAAAAGACCCCAGATCCACAAGAAATTTAAAAACAAAAAGACATGTCAAATGGGCCTTCTGTCTTCTCTGTCCTTCTCAGGACTCCAGTGGGGGTGAGGGCTCCTCAGAGACTTCCCTGAACTCCACTGCAGGGGGCTTCTGGTGCTGCCTCTGTTTTCCATCCATTCCATTCTGCATATCAACAGCCAGAAAGTCTCCCCATAGGGCTCTTAGGCCTTTGCCCAATAAAAATTCCCAGTTCCTTAGCCTGAGTCTAACACAGGGATGTGGCTTCAATTTTCCTTTTTAGTTTTTTGTCTCCTACCCTCTTTCATGCTTCAAAGAAATGAAATACCAGGATTTTCCTTTTTTTTTTTTTAGCTCTCCTGCAAACTATTTTTATTGATATAACTTCTTCCATTAAGAATTGATTGTTCAGGGGGCTGGACGGTAGTGCACCAGGTTAAGTACACAAGATAGAAAGCACAAGGACCTACTCAAGGATCCCAGTTCAAGCCCCCAGCTCCCCACCTGCAGGGGGGTCACTTTGCAAGTGGTGAAGCAGGTCTGCAGGTGACTATCTTTCTCTCACCCTCTCTATATTCCCTCTCAATTTCCCTCTGTCCTATCCAATAAAATGGAGGTGGGGGGGGGAAGGAAGTGGCCACCAGGAACACTGGATTCATAGTGCAGGCACTGGGCACCAGTGATAATCCTGGAGGCAAAAAGAAAAAAAAAGAATTCATTTTTCAGGGCTGGGTAGTGGTACACCCAGTTGAGTGTACATGTTACCAAGCACAAGGACCCAGGTTCAAGCCTTCATCTGCTCCCTGTCTGCAGGAGGGAAGCTTCATGAGAGATGATGCAGAGCTGCTCTCTCTCTCTCCCTGTCTTTTTCTCCCTTCTCCCCCTCTAAATATCTCTTTGTCCCATCAAATTAAAAATAAAAATACTTTTAAAAGAATGGAGTTTTCCAGGACCACATGATGGTGCACCAATTAAAGGCCTGGGTTCAAGTCCCTGTCTCCATCTGCAGAGCAGAAGTTTCATGAGAGCATAGTGCTGCAGGTGTCTCTTTTTCTCTCTGCCCCAACCCTGCCATTTCTCTGTCTCGATCAAAAGAAAAAATAGGAAAAGGAAACATAATACATAAAAGTGTCCACTATGTAGGCATGAAGTCCCAAATGATAACCCTCATGGCAAATAATAATAGTAACAAAGAACAACATAACCAGGATTCTTTGACTAGTCTTTCTGGATGATGTGCAATATCCCTTTAATAGGAATAGATTCTCAGCATCCTTAGAAGGTGTGATAAAGACACTGACATTAATGTCTCTGAAATTCAAAGGAATACATCAATAAAGTTAAAATGTATTGTGTAATTATAACTAATGAAGAACCAGGAATGAGTAATTAGATTAAAATCTAGTTTAGTCACTCAATTGACATTTGCTAAAATGTTAGAGCTAGACACTATTAGGAAGCAGCAAATCAAAATGAATAATTAGGTCCTTGTACACAAGAAATAGATAGGTGGTGGTGTGTGTGTGGGGGGAGTTGATGTTGTTCCCAGGAGACCTTTGACAATGAGTGGAGGCTATTTTTTTTTTTTAATTCTCATGGATGGGTGGGAGGGGCACCTAATTAGTGAAAGGTATAAAGGCAGCTAAGTATTCTGCAATACAAAGAACAGTCCTTCACAACAAAGAGTAATTCAGCTCGAGATACCAATGGTATCAAGGTTGAGAAAGTATGATAAAGATTAGGCCATAGAACACCTGGGTTCAGGTCTCCAGGCCCCACCTGTTGGAGACTTCACAAGTAGTGAAGCAGTACTGCAGGTATCTGTCTTTCTTTCTCTCCCCCTATCTATCTTTGCTTCCCTCTCAGTTTCTCTGCCTCAAAAAAAAAAAAAAAAAAAAAAAAAGGAATAAAACAAAATGGCCACCAGAACCTATGGAATTCTCATGCACGGACCAAGCCCCATTAATAACTCTGTTGATAAGAAAGAAAGAAAGAAAGAAAGAAAGAAAGAAAGAGAGAGAGAAAGAGCCTATAATATATGCTGGTAAGACATCTCACTTCTATAGTATACTTTGCTTTGTCATGGACCCAACTTGGGTTTTTCTGTTCTTTTTATTTTTTAAGAATTTATTTATTCATGAGAAAAACAGATGAAGAGAGAGAAAGAATCAGACATCACTCTGGTATATGTGCTGCCAGGGATTGAACTCAGGACCTCACAGTTGAGAATCTAAGGCTTTATCTACCTCCCAAACCATGACACAACTCAATTTTGACCCCAGGCTTCACCACATTGAAGGAAGATTTGGTATGTTGTTGTCTTTCTCTCTGTCTTTCTCTCTGTCTCTTTGAAAAAGCTAGCCCAGAGAGATGAAGTCCTAGTAATGACTAAATAAATAAATAAAACATCAACTTAAGATGTTAAAACTTTATACTTAATGAAGCAAGTCCAGGATTAGAAGTGAAATTAACATCTACCCAACCATTTGCGATAGAAGAGATGAAGGACATGGATCCCAAATTCATTCTCTATGATTGTACCTAAGGATTGATTCTTGCTTGGAATATATTACTTCCATATTTGAAGTAATTGCATTCGCTCTTTGAAAGGACAGTGATCTATATATATATTTGCTCTGAGGGTTTTTTCTCCAAGTAACAATAGCATCTAAGCATGGTTTACTGGTTTCCCAGGATATATGCCTTCAGGCATGTCTCACATTCCCACAATTGTGACTCAACTGTGGAGGCTCTCTCCTCATTTAAATGGCCCAGAACTGTTCCCCTCATTCAAGACACTGAAAGAAGGGTGGGGGGGATCATCAATGTCAAATATCAAAAGCCTAATTGGACTCAGAATTAACTTTGAATTTCTACGTGACAGAAAAGGGTTGAGATTTTTCAGATTCTGAAAATATAATCTACTGCCAAGAAATAAACATAGAATAAAGTAAACAGATGAAATGAAAATGGAATCCAATATTGATAAATCGCAAAGAAGATCAAACACAGGTTCCAGGCCAGCCAGAGAAGTGACTCAGATGGTAAACTTTAGGTTTTTTTTGTTGTTGTTGTTATATAATTTTTAAAAAAAATTTAATTTTTAAAAAATTCAGTAGTAAATACAATGCTTTGTATATGCATAACATTTCTCAGTTTTCCGTATAAAAATATAACCCCCACTAGGTCCTCTGTCATCCTTTTTGGACCTGTACCACGCCCCCAACCCACCCCAGAGTCTTTTACTTTGGTGCAATACACCAACTCTAGTTCAGGTCCTACTTGTGTTTTCTCTTCTGATCTTGTTTTTCAACTTCTGCCTGAGAGTGAGATCATCCCATATTCATACTTCTATTTCTGACTTATTTCACTTAACATGATCTCTTCAAGCTCTATCCAAGATGGGCTGAAAACAGTGAAGTCACTGTTTTTAATAGCTGAGTAGTATTCCATTATGTATATAGACCACGACTCGCTCAGCCACTTATCTGTTGTTGGACACCTGGGTGGCTTCCAGATTTTGGCTATTACAAATTGTGCTGCTATGAACATAGGTATACACAAATCTTTTTGGATGGGTGTGTTGGGTTCCTTAGGGTATATCCCAAGGAGAGGAACTACAGGATCATAGGGTAGGTCCTGCCTGATTGCTATGGCAAGAACTTCCAACACAATGTTGAATAGTAACGGTGATAGTAGGCATCCTGATCTGAGGGGAAATGCTTCCAGTTTTTCACCACTGAGTATGATGTTGGCTGTAGGTTTGCTATATATAGACTCCACTATCTTCAAGAATTTTCCATCTATTCCCATTTTGTAACATTTTAATCATAATGGGGTGTTGTATTTTGTCAAAGGCTTTCTCTGCATCTATTGATGTGACCATTTGGTTTTTGGTCTTGCTTTTATTGATGTGGTGGATCATGTTGATTGATTTATGTATTTTAAACAAACCTTGCATTCCTGGGATAAACCCCACTGGGTCATGATGAACAACCTTTTTAATATACTGCTATATCCGGTTGGCTAGAATTTTGTTCAATATGTTCATCAGAGATATTGGTCTGTAGTTTCCTTTTTTGGTTGTGTCCCTGTCTGCCTTTGGTATCAGAGTGATGTTGGCTTCATAGAAGCTGGAAGGGAGTATTCCAGTGTCTTCAATCTTCTGGAAGAATTTTAAAAGTAAAATTATTAACTCTTCCTTGAAGGTTTTGTAGAATTCATTTGTAAAACCACCTGGTAGAGGGCTTTTATTCTTGGGAAGGTTTTTGATAACTGTCTCAATTTCATTAGCTATGATGGGCCTGTTCATATTACCTAGTTCCTCTTTATTTAATTTTGGAAGTTTGCAGGTATCTAGGAAATCATCCATTTCTTCCAGGTTCTCTAGCTTGGTGGCATATAGTTGTTCATAGAAGCCTCGCATGATACGTTGAATTTCTAAGGTGTCTGTTGTGATATCTCCTCTTTCACTTACTATCCGATTTATTTGGGTCTTCTCCCTTTTTTGTTTTGTGAGTCTGGCTAAAGGTTTGTCAATTTTGTTCACTCTTTCGAATAAACAACATTACTTTCGTTGATCTTTTGTATGGTTTTCTTACTTTCAATGTTATTTATTTCTGCCCTAACTTTAGTGATTTCTGGTTGCTTTAGGATTCCTTTGTTCTTCTTCTTCTAGGTCTTTAAGATGTGCAATCAGGTTGTTTATTTGTGCTTTTTCTTGTTTCCTAATGTGTGCTTGGATGGCTATGAACTTCCCTCTCAGTACTGCCTTAGCTGTGTCCCAAATACTTTGATAGCTTGTGTCTTCATTTTCATTGAACTCTCAAAACATTTTGATTTCTTCCTTTATTTGCTCTTTGACCCAGAATTTGTTAAGTAGTATACTGTTGAGCTTCCACATTTTGGGATGATTACTAATCTTTTGTTGATTGTTAAGTGTTAGTTTAATTCCACTGTGGTCTGAGAAGATGCTTGGGATGATTTCAATGCTCTTGAATTTGCTGATGCTGTTTTTGTGGCCTAATATATGGTCTATTCTTGAGAATGACCCATGTGGACTTCAGTAAAATGTGTATTCCAGTTTCTTGTGGTGGTCCAATAATTCTAGTTTATCTGTCTCCTCATTTAGCTCCCTCATGTCTTTATTGATTTTCTGCCTAGATGATCTGTCAAGTTGAGACAGTGGGGTGTTGAAGTCTCCTACTACTACTGTGTTGCTGTTAATATATTGCTGTAGCTCTTTCAGTAGATGTTTGATGTATTTGCATGGGCTTCTCATTGGGTGTAGAGATGTTAATAATTGTTAAGTTCTTTTAATTGACTGATCCTCTGAGTATTAAGTAATGTCTGTCCTTATCTTTTTAAATTTTATTTATTTTAAAGTCTACCATGTCAGCTATGAGAATAGCTGTTCCTGCCCTTTTTTGTGGGCCATTGGCTTGTATGATAGTTTTCCAACCTTTCACTTTGAGTTTGTGTTTGTCTTGTTGAGTTAGGTGGGTTTCCTGTAGACAACATATTGTTGGGTTGTGTTTTCTGATCCGTCTTTCTACTCTATGCCTCTTAATAGGTGAATTCAGGCCATTGGCATTTATTGATATCAAAGATTGAAATTATTTTAACACCATTCTTGTAGATTTTTAGAGTGCTCTGAGTGTTTTAGAGTGTTCTAGAAAGGCTCCCACCACACAGCCCCACCACTAGGCCACCAAGGTATAGCTCTTCTCCTGAATTTCCTGGTTAGTTCTCTGTCCCCTGGTGTCAGCGCAGGGCCTCACTGCTGCTGCTCCAGCCTCTGAGGGCAGTAGCAATGGACACCCACAGTTGTATTTGGTGAGTCTTAGGCAAGTTCTCTCCTCTTTTCAGCTTTCTTTTTTTTTTAGTAATACAGACTGGAGGTAGTGCCTCAACTGGTAAACTGCTGGACAATTACCAGCCAATTAATCTCTTCCTAGGCTCCTCTCTGTCCACAAGCCACATGTATTTGCACTCACCAGTGATTTGGTGAGTTCCTGAAGTTGTTCTAGTCCTGCCATGTTGCAGTCCCAGATGACCTCCTTTGGTATTCCTAGTTGACCCGGGAGAGGAGAGGAGAAAAATACCTGCTGCTTGGTAAACTCCAGTTTTACCACAAGATGCTAAAAATATTTTTGTATTTTTAAATTTTTATTATCTTTATTTATTTATTGGCTACAAACAGAAATCAAGAGGGAAGGGGTAGACAGATAAAGAGAGACAGAGAGCACCTGCACCATGGTTTAACCACTACTAAAGCTTTCCCCCTGCAGTTGGGGGCCTGGGTTCAAACCCGTTATATAACATGTTATTATAACATTATTATAATATTATAACATGTGCACTTATCCAGATGCACCACCACCTGGCCCCTTTCTTTTTCCTTAACTCACTGTACATATGATCTAATATCCATTTAGTCCCAAATGTCAACAAACTGTGTTTGTTTAGAAACATAGGATAAAAAAGTACTTGATGGAATTTTCCTATTCTTTACAAAGAAATACTTAAATGTGTGAATAGGAGGTGGACCTAGGCCACATGTCTTTTAAAAGGAACAGATTCATACTGCCACAATTTCCAGTTGTATGTCTGTAAATTTGTAGCTCTGTCTTCAAACTGCTGACTTAAGCAGAATGACTCCAAACTAAGAGGCAAATTGAATTGTTTTACAGAGCTGATGAAGTGACATTAAAAGAATGTGATCCAAGGTAGAAATGCATTCACTTTATTTTCTCTTAACTGGGAAGATGAAACTGATGTTTTGCTTAAAGCTAAACTTTACATAAATAATCTTCCTAATGGGCCCAAACCTAGAGACACAAAGTTTTAATTCTGACAGTTCCTATTGCTTTGCTTTTAGTGACATGGTAAGCTAAAGCTTGGCCACCTGGAAAGCACAGTAAATACAGCACCATGATTATGACCTTGGCTGTTGTGTGGCTGGCTCTGGACTGATAGAGAGCTTCTGCATTGCCTGGGCATGGCCAAAATCTACACTATGACTTCCCAGGCTGACATCAAGAGCTTTGCTGGCCTGTCATTTGAACCACTCAAGAGAAGTTTTTCTGATTTCAGTAAACAAAAGAGGCTACGGGAAAATGAGAATCTGATTTTCTTGTGTGCATCTCTCCACTTCATCAAATTATGAAAGAAACTAACATCATCATAATGCTGTGTTATCTGACTTAAGTCCCATGTAACTGGCATTCCCATAAGTGCTATGTTACAGAAAAACCAACAGACTAAGACTTACAGTCTAATATTGTTTTAAAATTCATTTCAATACACATAATTTTAAGCAAACATATGTATAATAGAAAGTAAAAGTCCAAGGGGCCAGGTGGTGGTGCAGCTGGTTGAGCACACTCATCACAGTGCCTGGTTCAAGCTCCAAGTCCCGACCTGCAGGGGGGAAGCTTCACAAGTGGTGAAACAGGGCTGCAGGTGTCTCTGTCTCTCTCCCTCTTAACCTACCCTTCCCCTCTCAATTTCCCTCTGTTTTATCCTAAATAAATAAATATTTTTTAAAAAGAAAGCAAAAGTCTTAGAACTGTAAGTAAAATAACACAGGCATTTCTATTCTAACTTAGCTAAGGTTATATCTTCAACAGCTTACCCACAAAGAAGATGAATATTTTAAACTGTGAGATTTTAATATTTGAATATTTAATATGGAGGTAGAAGTAATGATCTAATATTTAATGCTGTACTGTGTGATGAAAATAAGGATTTTTTTTTCAGTTGACTAGAATACAGTACTCAATTCTGAAACCAAGTGAGTATATATTTTGAATCACCTTTTCTACATCTTGAAATTCTTCCCTGTATTAAAGCCACATCTTGTTACAACAACAAAATAATATAGGCTGGATGTCCTAGCAGAACTTTATTTTTCATAGACCTAGAGGCTGGGAAATCCAAGATCAAGGTTCCAGATGGTTAGGTTCCTAGAAAGGAGCTCTTCCTGGCTCACAGATGCTCACTTTCTTGCTGCATCTTCATATGATTCAGACTCAACCTTTGTGACCTCCAAACCTAACTGCCTCCAAGAGGTGTTGTCCTCAAATACCCCTATGGGAGGATCCAATTCAGTCTGCACATTCTCAGTTGCTAAGAGAATTATAGTGTGTATGGCGGGAAAGGATTTCAAAAGCTGGGCGAAGGAGGGGAGTAGAGTATCACTAAGAGCAAAGAAACCAAGAAAAAGAAAATTGGCCCAGAGTTCACAGATCAGCTAGAAGGAGCTTGTTAAAAGTTGTAAGTCAGGCAAACATTCAGGAATGATAAAACATACATGGCCCTGAAGGTCAGAGCACAGCAGGGTAGCCAAATCCTGTTCAAGTCAGTTAGCTATCATCACCTCAACCAAGGAATTGGATTTACATTATTGCAATGTTTTATAAATTAAACTTAGCAACATTAATCATGTCTAAACATAGCAACACCAGGAATGGCAACAGGTGACACAGAAAAGTCACACACCCATGTTTGTTTGATAGTTAACTAGTTAACCTAGAAACCCACCTAGATATTTCCAAGCTACTCATGTTAATATTTAATTCATTTGGTCAGTAATTCACACTACCAAGAACACATATGTAAATTCCTATTTAAAATACCACAAAACATTGACACTACAAGTTAATATAGTTGGGTTAGAAATTGTCAAAATGGCAGGCAATCGACTCTCCTTTGAAATAAAGTCCAACTGAAAAAACAAATGTGTGAGACTGCTCTGAGTATGATTAAACTCTGCTAAGAGCTATGCTTTCATTCCTTTTAGATTGCAAGTATTTTATTTAATTTTCTATGTCTACTCTGGGAAAGACTATTTTAACTCAGTATGGGTAGTTACTGAACAAACACACCTTTTTAATCTTGGCTTCTTGTTTATAACAATTCTTTCTTTTTCATTTTGCTCTAATCAAATATGCCATTCAGGGTCTAGAATTTTATGGCAACATAGCAGTAGTTATTTATATGCTGGGAGCAATCCACTTTTTGAACAGCTGGCAAAGCAGCTTAGTATCTCAGCCAATCTCTTCAAGCTCTAAAAAAAAATTCCACATTTCTACAGTGCAGTTAAAGAGTCCACTCATAGTGTTACTCAGTCCAGGAAGAAAAGGTAACACCCCCCCCCTTTATGATCTTTTCCAGTTGAGCTTTAAACAATTTGATGACTATCTAATAGATAAATTACAGCGGGACATCAAAATTAGGCATAAGCAACTTTACTACTAGACTAGCAGTGAAACATTTATTTATTCAGTGATGGTTATGGATGCCTTTCTCCATATTCTAAGACCCAGAAAAAACAAAGGAAAGAAAGGAGACAGTCTTTGTTCTTTCTGGAGGAGGTCCAATTCAAGAAGTGAGTACATAAGCATGTCTTCACAACAGAAAGAGACACAAACGGTAATGAACCTCTGGCCAACAAGCTGTTCTGACTGAAGCTCTGGGGGATGCTCTATCCTCAGGATCTAGAAGAAGCCTTTCTAGGGAAATGATAGTTGAGTCAGAACTTCTGCCTTAGAAAGGAGAGCTGCAGCAGGAGCCAGGGGAACAAACAGGCAGCAGACACAATGAAGCAGGGAGTGGAAGGAGGAGCCCAGGATTGAGACAGAGGACTAAATTCGGTAACAAAGGTGAGAGGGAATGATGACAGATTATAGGGATAATAACCAGTGTGTGCATGGAAGTTAATTCTTACTACTTCTGCTTTTGAACCTGACTTTGTTATTTGCAAGCTCTGAGTCTCTGGACAGATTGCTAATGAGTCTGTTAACTGTTATTTCCATGTACTGGAGGTAAGTGGTAACATTTACTGTATGGGCTTATGACAAAAAAAAAAAAAAAAACTTGCCTGAGGTTGCAAACGTAAAGCAAGAGGTTCAGCACATTTTCAGACCACCTTCACTTTAAATGCTCTGTGTCTAGAGGCTACACACTTGGGCAGGATGGTTTCTAATCAGGTGAGTAGTATAATCATACCAGAATTTTAGAGAGTTAAGATTTTAATCTGGAAAGAAAGAATCAGAGGCAAGGACATTGATTAGGAGAACTAATGTAATGTCTAAGTAAGAGACAATTAAACTGAACATTAAATACAGATTTGGGGTCACGGATGTGGCTCACTAATAAATCTCCAACCTGGGATCCAGGCGATAGCGCAGCGGGTTAAATGCATGTGGTGCAAAGCACAAGGACAGGCATAAGGATCCGGATTTGAGCCCCTGCCTCCCCATGTGCAGGGGAGTCGCTTCACAGGTGGTGAAGCAGATCTGCAGGTGTCTATCTTTCTCTCACCCTCTATCTTCTCTCCTCTCTCCATTTCTCTCTGTCCTATCCAACAATGATGACATCAATAACAATAATAATAATTAAAACAACAAGGGCAACAAAAGAGAAAATAAATTATAAAAAAAATAAATCTCCAACCTTACATATGTGAGGTCCTGGGAGTGTGTGTGTGTGTGTGTGTGTGTGTGTGTGTGTGTGTGTGTTTTTCTGATTTCTGTTACAATACTTTATCCACTTTAGTGTTTGTTATCACTAGGGTTTCACCATTCTACACTGACTTTTTCAGATAGAAAGAATGAAAGAGAGAGAGAGGGAGAGGGAGAGAGAGAGAGAGAGAGGGAGAGAGAGAGAGGTGGCATGCCTGGTTATAATGCGCTAGGATTTAGTACAAGTCCCTAGTCCCCACCTGCAGGGCAAAAGCTTTTTGAGTAGTGAAGCAGGGCTGCAGGTGTCTGTCTCTCTCCCTCTCAAGAATCCTCTTCCCTTTCAATTTCTAGATGTCTTCATACAATAAATAAAGATAATAAAAATTAAAAAATAAAGAGAGAGAAATATTGTAGCACTGAAATCCCCCAACTGGCACGGCAATGAAAGCACGCCAAATGAGTTATTTTGCTGACCTGTGCATTTTAGATTTTTAAAAGTCAAGCATCATGCCCGTGAATGACTGGATAACAGGAGTTATGTTCACATTATACATGTAAGTCTTTGTCAGTGGATGTATTGTAAACATTTTCTGCTATGTGTGAAAAGGTTTCTGTGTGACTTGCATATTCATTTTTAATGGTTTCCTAATGAATAGAAGTGTTTGATTTTGATAAGACTCAATTAGTCACTATTTTCTGTGGTAGTAAGAAATTATGCTTTCTAGGAAATCTGAATCTCTCAAGTTGATGAGCTCACACTGCTTTAATTTCTTTTAGATGTCTTATACGTTCTATGTGTGGGTATCAGATTAATCTTAAATTTAGTTTTGAATACAGATTCCTGTACTTAATATAGATTGGTAGGCTATAAAGGGTATGGAGAAATTATAACTATTAATCTATATGGGGAAATGCTGATGCCCCCTGATTCAAAAATAACCTAGCAAACCATTAGTGAAAAAGAAGAAAATTTAGATTTTGGATAGACAGGGAACCTATACATAATGAGAAATATGTCATGAATCACTGCTTTTCCATATAGAAATCTAGTTATGTCAACAGCAATTATTAAAAACTTCCTTTCTGGGAAGGGTAGATAGAAATATACAAATATAGAAATAGAAATCTAGTTATGTCAACAGCAATGATTAAAAAACTTCCTTCCTAGGCAGAGGGTAGATAGCATAATGGTTATGCAAACAAACTCTCATGCCTAAGGCTCCAAAAGTCCCAGGTTCAATCCCCCGCACCACCATAAGCCAGAGCTGAACAGTGCTCTGGTTAACAAACAAACAAACACACAAACAAACAAACACAAACTTCCTTTCCTTCACTGAATATATGTGGTACCTTCTCAAAAATTAATCAATCTTATGTGTGGTGGTTTAATTTTTTTTCCCTCCAGGGTTATCACTGGGGCTCAGTGCCAGCACTAATATTGCTCCTGGAGGTCTTTTTTTGTTTTTCATTTTATTATATAGGACAGAGAGTAATTGAGAGGGGAGGGGAGACAGACAGGGGGAGGGAAAGATAGACACCCGCAAACTGCTTCACTACTTGCGAGGTGAACCCCCCTGCAGATGAGGGAACAAGGGCTGGAAGCCAGACCCTTGCATGTGTCCTTGTGCTTCTCACTATATGCACTTAACCCAGTGTGCTTCCACCCCAGGTGGTTTAATTTTGCACTCTCTATTTTATCTATTTATTTATCTTTCTTTTAATGCCATCACCATGCAATTCTCTATTTGCAGACTATTTCCTTGTGCTACAGTTTGGAAAGTCCAGGTAAAAAGTCAGAGTGAATGTGGAGTTTTCCTTCTCTCCATAATAACAGACCTATGATACCTGTTGTTCAAGGTTGGAAGACAATTGCTTCAGACAAAACACAACAATAACACTGGACCATGGCTACTGAATCTTTCTGACGGTTAGCCCCATCACCTTAGGGAGCCTTCTGTTATTTTCCCCTACCTCCATCTCAGCACAGGCATCTCTCTCTCTCTCTCTCTCTCTCTCGTGTCAACATTCCTATTCAATAATTCTTGAGTTGGTTCTAGTTCTGGCATGACTCCTAATGTAAAGTTACTTCCATGTTTCCACTTTTGATCATGAGCTATGGAAAATATTTGACGGGGTCTGGCAGTAGCGCAGCGAGTTAAGTGCATATGGTGCGAAGCTCAAGGACCTTTGTAAGGATCCCGGTTCGAGCTCCCGGCTCCCCACTTGCAAGGGAGTCACTTCACAGGCAGTGAAGCAGGTCTGCAGGTGTCTATCTTTCTCTCCCCCTCTTTGTCTCCCCTCCTCTCTTGATTTCTCTCTGTCCTATCCAACAACAACAATAACAATAATCATAACAACGATAAAACAACAATGGCAACAAAAGGAAAAAAAAAAAAAGAAAATATTTGTCATGGGGCCAGGCAGTGGCGCACCTTGTTGAGCGCACATATTACAATGTGCAAGGACCTGTGTTCAAGCCCCCAGACCCTACCTGCAGGGGTAAAGCTTTGTGAGTGGTGAAGCAGTGCTGCAGGTTATCTCTCTGTCTCCCTCTCTATCACCCCCTTCCTCCCCTCTTGATTTCTGGCTATCTCTATTCAATAAGTAAAGATAATAATAACAATAACAAAAAAGAAAATATTTGACATACATGTTTTGGGTCCCTAACACAAAACAGACTGTTGAAAGAGCTTAAAATAGAACTGTTACATGAGTAAGTTCAGAAACAAATGGTTTACTAGTGCTAACATTAAGATCATATAAAGATATCTTTGCCTTGGGGGCCCAGAGGTAGCAAAGTGTCAAGGACCTGCGCAAGGATCCCAGGAGAAGCAGGTCTGCAGGTATCTATCTGTCTCTCTTCCTCTCTATCTTCCCCCTACCCTCTCAATTTCTCTCTGTTGTATAATAAATAAATAAATAACTGCAGGAGTAGTGGATTTGTAGTGCATGTACCGAACCCCAGAGATAACCCTGGAGGCAAAATATTTGTATCTGTATCTGTATGTCTTTGTCTTGTACTGGTTTGTCATCGTTTTGTTTATTGATTATTTTGGAGTAAGGGGTTTCACATAAGAGAGAAAGACAGAGAAGTCAGAATACCACTCCTGTACACATAGCACCATATATTGAACTGGAAGCCTCGGGCATTCAAGTCTTACACACTACTAACTAAACTATTTCTCCAGTTGCAATCACTTTAAATAGTGATGGGATATAGGAACAGTATTAACCCCTGGGTTATGTCAAGCTTGTTTTAGTTGCTACCTAAAGAACCATCACATGTGGGGGAACAGGGTTTTTTTTTCTTCTAATAATCCTATTAAATAGGAGAATCGCTCTGTTTTAACAGACATAATTAAACATGTTCTTTTGCTATAAAATGTAATAGTCATGTTAGAATGGGTTTCTGGTCTACAGCATATTTTATTTGTATTATTAGTAGTACTATTGCTCTAGTTCTTAAATTTTCAGTAAAGAATTCATCTTCCCTGATCTGGCTGTTCTTGATGGAAGTAGCAGCATGCAGCCCAAATGCCAAGTGGGCCCAAGCAAGACTTGTTGAAAGAAGGGACTTCACAGGCTATAATAACTCACAACATGGGAAGCAATATTACATATTTGTTCTTTATGGGTTATTCTATGGCTTAAAGTCATTCCCTTTGAATGCCTTATTCTGCATGAATGTGTCATACTAACTCAAATTGTCAAGCATTCAATAGAGTATCCTAAGTTCCCAATATCCATTTTTATAACTTTACTGTATTTCAAAGTATTCATTTATATAGTCTCAAAGTTGTGCTCTTATTAAAAATTTAATACTTTCTCAAAATCCATTAACTTTAACATTACAAATGTTTAATATATCCTAGGGTGAAATTAAATGCATTTATATGGCAGCAGGACGTTTTTATGTAATACAGTATTGTGCTTTAAAAGTGTATGATATTAAACAACACTTAAAGAAACTATAAAACTTGTACCAGACTTTTATGTGAGGTTAAACTCTGCACAAGGTTTGTTTTTTCTTTTAAATGAAAAATGGGTTAACTACAGGTACCATTTACTGACCATTTTCAAAACTCTAAGAATATTTAATTCTAATAGGCTCTCAAACTCTCCCAGAAATCCTGAGTTGACGTTAAAACCATTGTGTTGTGAGATTTTCATCAAAGAAACACAAAAGTTAAAATATTTAAATGTTCAACTTAATGTATTCAAATTTACCTGCTAAAGAAAGCACTTGGGGTGGACAAATACATTTCTCCTCATGCTTTGCAATTGCTCTAGTATTTTGAGGGTGAATATGTTCACAAACGTGCCAGTACTTTCAGAGAGCTTTTTCTTTATTTTTAGAAATATAAATATTACTGAAATTCAAGTACAGTAAGGACTGGAATCTTCACCACTAAGCTAGCGTGTAGATATAAACAATGTGACCCAAAATTCCATGGAATGAAAGAACAGGATACTTAGAAAGAACAAAAATGGAGTAATCACACTCCTCAATTTGAATATTTGCTGGAAAATTCCATTAACTAAGACAGCGCTTTATCAATGAAAGAATGATGAGATAGAATGGAAAGGCCAAGCCAAAGAAATATAGTTAATGTGAGGGGGTGGACAGTAAAGCACATGTTACCATGTGCAAGGACACGAGTTCAAGTCCCTGTGGCCCATCTTCAGAGGGGAAGCTTCAGGAGCAGTGACGCAATAATGTAGGTATCACTTTTTCTCTAATCTATCTATCTATCTATATATGTATATATATATATACACACATACATATATATACATACACACACACACACACACACACACATCAGGTTTAGACCCCAGCACCACCACAAGCTAGAGCTTAGCAGAGCTCTAGTCCTCCTCTCTTAGTGTCTCTCTCATGAAAATAAATATTAAAGATTTATACAAAGATATATGAATATAAAAATAAGTATATTGTTATACACTACTTTTTGCTTTGTCAAATGAAAAGACCCAATACACCTTATGTGCAACCCTTGGCTTTCAAATATATTAGCCAATACAAGGATCCAGAGTTTCCTGGAAAAAATGAATGTTTGTAGGACTGGAACAGAAAAAATACAAATCTAGTGACCCTTCTAATGTCAAAAAGAATGGAAAGTTCTAGTAAATGATAATCATGGGGACATGTCAAAGGGTCAGTGGAGTCAACAGAAAAGTTTTGACACCCAAACTAAACTAATTTAAATAATAAAAGGCTATAATACTGGATTGAATAAAATGTCAATGAATTCATCCTGGAAAAAAATATATATATATTAGACAAATGTTATACATTCTGGGTTGGGGAGAGAGCATAATGTTTATGCAAATGTATTTCATGCCTGAGGCTTTGAACTCTCAGGTTATCAAGTCTTAGCACCACCATCAGCCAGAGCTCAGCAGTGCTCTGGTTAAAAAATGCTGAGTATTATGGAAAGAGAGAGGCAGACTGGGAGTATGGACCGACCAGTCAACGCCCATGTTCAGCGGGGAAGCAATTACAGAAGCCAGACCCTCTACCTTCTGCAACCCTCAACGACCCTGGGTCCATGCTCCCAGAGGGCTAGAGAATGGGAAGGCTATCATGGGAGAGGGTGGGTTATGGGGATTGGGTGGTGGGAATTGTGTGGAGTTGTACCCCTCCTACCTTATGCTTTTGTTCACTAATCCTTTCTTAAATTAAAAATTTAAATAAAAAAAAAAAATGCTGAGTATTAATTTCTAAAAAAATCAGGTCCTGAAAAAGGATGACAGAGGACCTAGTGGGATTGTATTGTTATCTGGAAAACTGAGAAATGTTATGCATCTACAAACTATTATATTTACTGTCAAATGTAAAACATTAATCCCCAATAAAGAAATTTTTTTTAAAAATTATGTTTACAATCCATTTTCAAATAGGCAAAGGCTCTCCCCTAAAGTACGGATTGTACATAGTAACTTCCATATAGAGAAAGGGTTGAAAAAGAATAACCTAGGGGCTGGGCAGTGTGGCACACTGGGTTAAGCACACATAGTATAAAGCACAAAGATCTTGGTTCAAGCCCCGGGCTCCCCACCTGCAGGCAGGTCCCTTTACAAGCGGTGAAGCAGGTCTGCAGGTGTCTCTCTTTCTCTTCCCCTTTTGGTCTCCTCTCCTCTCTCAATCTCTCTCTGTCTTATCCAATGCGGAAAAAAAAAAATGACCCAGGGGCAGTGGATCTGCAGTGAAGGCACTTAGCCTGAGTGCCCCAGTGATGACTCTGGAGGCACACACACACACAGAAGAAGGAGGAGGAGGAGGAGGAGGAGGAGGAGGAGGAGGAGGAGGAGGAGGGGGAGGAGAAGGAGAAGGAGAAGAAGAGGAAGAAGAGGAGAAAAGGAAGAAAAAAGAGAAAAAAAGAATAACTTTACATGGGAACAAGGAGACAGTTCACCTGGTAGAGTACATACTTTATCCTGGTCTGAGGGTGAATCCCTTGACCACTACGTAAAAGCACCATGCAAAGACATTGGTGGGGTGGTGCCATGGTGTCTCTCCTACTTTCTCTGTCTCTTACCCTCTACCTGGAAAAAAAAGTTTGCCAGGTATCATGTAGCAGCAAAGCCCTAGTAACACTAAATAAAAAGGAACTTTTTCAATGAAGAAATCTGGCAAACACTCTCTCAAACAGATGACCAAGGTTAATCTCAACCAACAAGTCATGTTAAGAACATGTATGACCATCAGGATCTGATGAAAACAAATTGCACTAGGGCCTGGAGGTGCAGCATCCAGATAAGCACATGTTTTATCATGTGACAGGACCTGACTTGGAGCGCTCAGTCCCCACCCGAAAGGAGGGACGCTTCAGGATAGGAGAAGCAGGTCTGCAGGTGTCTACCTTTCTCTCTCACTTTCTATCTCGCCCTCCTCACTCAGGTTCTCTCTGTCCTTTCCAAGAAGATAAATAGAAGAAAGGAAGAAAAATGGCTGCTGGAAATAGTGGATTCTTAGTGCCTACACTGAGCCCTGGCTACACCCCTGGTGGCAAAAACAAAACAACAACAACAAAAATTTCACCTATGCTCTAAAACTACCCCCAAGCCCACAACCTCAGTAGGGTAATGAAAAAAATCACCAAACAAATCTCAACTCGAAGACATTCTACAAAATTCCTGATTATAATTTTCAAAACTGTTGAAGTCATCAAAACGAAGGCACGTTTGAGAAGTAGCCTACTACGAATAGCTGAAGGAGACATAATGACTGAATATGTGGTATTCTGGATGGGCTCTGGGATGCTAGACTGAAAAAAAAAAAAAAGAACATCAGAGAAAAACCAAGGAAATTCAAATAAAGTAGAGGCTTTGATACTCATAGCAATTTACCATTATTTATTATAATAACTGTGCTAAAATATATAAGACATTAAGTTGAGTGGAAAGCAGGTGCGGGGCATCTAAGAAGGTACTTCCGCAACTTTTCAATTGAAAAGTATTCCAAAGTTAAGGATTTATTTTAAAAAATCATCCCATGAGGCAAGCTTTGCGAGTGGTGAAGCAGGTCTGCAAGTGTTTCTCTTTCTCTCTCCCTCTCTGTCTCCCCCTACCCTCTCAGTTTCTGGCTGTATCTATCCAATAAATAAATATAATAAAAATTAGAAAAAAATAAAATAAAACTTTTTAAAAATCACCCCCATAAAAATTAACTCTCAAAAATAAAAAATAAACAACGACCGGGAAGGAAAAGGCACACTCAGGAAGTGTGGCTATAAAGTTTTAACACTCATTTGGGAGTGGGTTTTACTTGGATCTGAATCAAAATTTATGAAAGAAATAACTTACATTTGCGACTCAGTGACACTACTGTTATATCCCCTGTAGCCCAGGACTAATATTCATGTGGTATTTTGTACTTTTTAGAACAGTCCTAAAGACTTGACCACACTTTTGTCTATTATGCAATATCCCCTCTTGAAAGTAACTGCACTGAGTGGGAAAATCTTATTTTGGAAGTTTATGCTAACCTCTATTGCACAAAGGCTAAACATTGCTATGAATATTTACTGGTATATTCCTTTAAAAATATTTTTGACATCATGTGAATTTAATTATATGTAGAGGAAGCAAATAAATGAACGGCATGAAACTCTAATAAACGTTTGCACTACCCAATGTCAGTTAGTGGTTAACCCAGGGAAGAGAGGGAACTCTGAGGGTCTGGGGAGACAAGCAAGCAATAAGGATGACAGGGGTTGCTCAAGTTGATTTTCAAAGATAATCAACTGACGTCTAGATAATGTTGCAAAGCAGTGACACTTTACTGAGAATAATAAAAAGGCCAGTGAATAGTTCAGTGGTAGTGCATGTCTTGAAGGCATAAGATCCTAAGTTTGAACTCTGGCACTCCATGAAATGATGGAATATTTTCTCTCTCTCTCTCTCTCTCCTTCTCTCCCTCCCTCCCTCTCTCCCTCTCCCTCTCCCTTTCCCTCTCTCTCTACCTCTATCTCCCTCTCAATCTCTCTCAGTAAAGGACAAAATTTAAACAGCAGGATACACAAAGAGATTTAAAATTATCTATAATTCCCAAAGATAAAGTGTATTATTATTAATTATACAGATAACTATCATTTCTGTCAGAATTTATTACTCTGGGGTCATGAATATGATGTTTTCTTCAAGAAAATGATGCCTAACTTTTCAGTTGTGTTGTCTTTTAGTCATTCTGTTTACATTTCATTGATAGTGCGAATTATTTGCAGCTATCTTCAGCTTTCAAAATACTTTAAATTACAAATACAATATACTTAAAGATCTATAAGGCTCTATCTCAGTATAAACATCCCACCTGATGTATTTTGGAACAAAAGGAAAGGATTAAGAATCATATAATTTCAGGACAGACACATGTCAGTTCAATGCCTGATATTTCCAATAAATCCACTCATAGAACTCCAAGTCACTAATCAAATGGGAAGTTCAGCAGCTGGGGTTAAGATCCAAGCAGACATTCCCAAATTATTCCTTGCTTTAAAAAGTCCATGAACCATTCATCCAGTCTTTTCGTAACCATTAATGTAAACCAAATTTGATTTCTTTGTTGGTGGATAAAGAAGCCCAGAAATAACCCACCAAGGGTCAAATGAGACCGCTATGTAACTTAACTAGTGACAGCACACTCAACTCAATCTGCCTTTCCAGTCACAGCTGCTGTTTCTGTAAGAACACAATGAACCCTATACAGTAAACACACACACACACACACACACACACACACACACACACACACACACACACACACTCTTGTTTCCATTCCAAGTCTCTGTTTTTTAGAAAGGGTACTCTGTGCTTGACCAAGCACTGAAAAAACATTATTGGACAGAAGCATATAGAAGGCTTTCATCTATTTATCTCATGACAACATTTCATCTTCATACAAACTGGTCACAACAGCTACTGCAGAAAATTGCTCTCTGTTTGCTGGCACCATAGGATGCCATCATTACCGACAAGATCGAGAAACCCATCAATGACAATTCACGACGCAGTCCAATTGTGCTATCCATGTGCAGCATAAGTGGCTTTTTCAGGGCTCTCTTTAATTCTTATTCATGCCCACTGATCCTTGACTTACATGAAAATTCAATGCAGTGAAGGCTCCAGTTCAGCTGAATTCAATTTCAGAATTCATCAAAAAGTCAGATTTATAAAGTTTTTTTTTTTTTCAGAAATCCTGCTGACTAGCACAGGTGAGAGAAATTCACTTGGAAAGCCTTGTATCTGCCTATTTCAGAGGCTTTGTCCTCCTCCATCATGGAGGACATCTATTGTATCTCAAGTTAACGAGGCTTAATTTCATTTCCATGGGCAATTGGCAGGAATAAATTAGCCACCTCATTGAGATCTTTCTGTAACCAAACTCTATGCTTAGAGCCCATACCATGAATTTTAGATACTTTCTTTGGATGTACAAATACATCTACCAGGACAGTTTTTGAAGGTTATTTGCTTAACATTACATCACAACTTCTGGCTAAACTTGTAGACTTCCTGTCATAAATTATTTTTCTCTTCCAATGCACTTTAATGAAGTCACTTAATTCTGTCTTCAAGGTATTGAACCAAGACTAAAGACAAATACCCTTGCAAATATTTTAAATGCCGGGAACTCAAAAGTTTAAGAAATCAATATGACCGCAGAGTGTGACTTGCCATTTGTTGTTACTTACATTCCCAAGTTAAAGATGTCAGAATAGTCCAGCCCACAGAATGACAAAGGCTAGGTGCTGTCACTCCCACCCTCCTGTTTTAGAAGAGCTTAAAACAAGAGTAGATAACTTCAAAATCAGTTAGGAAATCATTGGCATCAATTTGGACAGCGACAAAATGAGTAAAATTTATGTACTTTAGGACACACAAATGAAACCATGTCAACCACATAGCAGCAGCCTGCTAGTCTCTGCATCAGAGAAAAATTTCTACATCAACCTTTCTACTTTAGCAAATGTAAAGCTAAGGAAAATACGCACACTTGGCCCAATGAAATTCAGAAATGACAATTTTGTAGCAAGGTCTCTTAAATAGGTACAAGTGATATATTCTGAAGCAATGAGAAAATTCACCTACATTTCCCACAAGGGAGTCTATGAGCTTATAGTCACCTTAGAAGATGAAGTTTTGACTTTCTAGATGAATAAATTAGATTTCAGTTCACTCTATTAATCCCTCTTGAAATAACCTAACTACAATACAATCTTCCACTTTCAAAAATGTTTAGTGTTTATCCAGGATAAGAGATTATTATGGGGGAGTCGGGTTGTAGCGCAGCGGGTTAAGTGCAGGTGGCGCAAAGCACAAGGACCAGCATAAGGATCCCGGTTTGAACCCCAGCTCCCCACCTGCAGGGGAGTCGCTTCACAGGCGGTGAAGCAGGTCTGCAGGTGTCTATCTTTCTCTCCTCCTCTCTGTCTTCTCCTCCTCTCTCCATTTCTCTCTGTCCTATCCAACAACGACAACAACAATACTAACTACAACAATAAAAAAAACAACAAGGGCAACAAAAGGGAATAAATAAATAAAATAAAAATATTTTAAAAAAGAGATTATTATGGAATATTTTACAATTAAATAAAAGTACAGGCACCAAAACCACAAATGAAAAGCAGGTAGTTCAAACTCCGGTTGATGTAAATATAAGGCTCTCTAAATTTGCTAAAGTGACAGACAGACCCTGACCCTTGGAGGGATCTATTGAAAACAATTTTAAAAAAAAAAGGAAGCTAGAGAGAGGAGACATTTTTGCAGACCCCATGTATTTTCGTTTGTGTAAGTCAGAATGCCAAAGTAAACAAAGCACGTGAAAAACGTGAGCCTGCCTTCCTCTTGGAGTTACAGAGGTAATTTAGTCAGCTGGAGAGGCATGAACAAGAGATGAAAGGCAGCCAGAATACACACATTCATATCACCATCACTGCCAGAACCACCATGAGAACTTGGCAGAGTGCAGACCACAGTTCCATGACTCATTCAAGAAACAACTCTTTATTTAATTCTTAACTCAGAAACTAGGAATCTATCAAAAGTCATCTGGCAGCAATAAAATTAACAATTTCTTGAAAGCTTCCTGTTATAACATTCCTAATAATCAAAGTTTCCCTCAGCCCCGATAATTTTTCTCTTAGTCTCCCAACAACTATTTTAAACGTAGGTATTTATACCCATTGTTCATTGTGCTCATTAAGCTTTTATTCAAAGCCCACCATAGTATTTATATCTTCAAGTTTAGATGAATATTAAACTGTTAAGACATACTCTCACACTTTGAAAAATCATCCCTCTTGTGGATTTCTCAGTATCAAAGGGAAGTCTTGGTTTGGATATTGGCTAAGGTTCATGTTTGACCAATGTCAAAATTAAGAGGAGCACATTAGACAAACTTGTGAAGGTCTAGCAAGGAAATTAGGGTGAACTCAACAATTCAGTAAGGGGAAGCCCCTAATAATAGTGACCTAAGTTAACACAGGGATGTCCCAGAGGTCGGCATAGCAGAGAGCGGTAACTGTGAGCTAACAAGATCTGGACCATGGGCAAGGACAGACCTCCACCTCCAAGCCAGTGAAGGAGACAGATACTCTGGCACAAGGAAGCCTTGCAGCTTCATTCATTTCTATAACTGGAAGCCAACATGGTAGAATGAACTTGACTTTTGGGCAGCCCAGGTTCCAACTCTGGAAACATGGAAGGTACTTTAGCACTGGGGGAAGTTTCGGTGCTGAAGTGTGGCCCCTCTTTGTCTCTCTGAGTGAAATCACACATGCATGAAGTTCTGGCTCTATAGCAGAAAAAGTAGAAGTAGTCAAATCATAGGGACACAAGGGACCTTTAATTTTCAAACAGTTTGAACAGGCAAAATTCATTTTCAGAAAGAAAAGAAAAGAATAAGATGATGCTAATTTAAAACTTACCTTCCGGCTGAGGAGATAACATAGTAGTTATGCAAAAATACTCATGTTGGCAGCACGAAAAGGACTGAGGTTCAATCCTCAGCATCACCATAAACCAGAGTTAAGCAGTGCTCTGGTAAAAAAAAAAAAAAAAGTAATAATAAATAAGTAAATAAATAAACTTAGACTCGTTTGAGTGAATAAACTAGTTTAAAAAGGGGAAGCTTTCACTGTATGTAGACCCTTGATTTTAAAAGAGGTTTATAATCACATATACAATCCCACTGACCTAATGAGAGCTACTGACTTTAAATACCAGAGTGATTCATTTGATTTAATAAAGTTCAGGGGGGGATGGTGATTTTCATTACTGATTTTCCTGCACTCTATAAAAGGAAAGGCTCCATCTCATTATAAACTTTGTATTTATTGGAAATAACTTGGCTTATGGCTAGTTATCACTGGCATTCGACAGCATCATTTGTATTGTCTCCAAGGAAAAATCCAGGGCACTGCCTCTGAAATTCAATTCACTGCAATAATTGCTGCATTTGCAAATTCACCGGGCAGCTTAATGTAAAATCTATCAATAAAGTTAGGAGAGTCCAGCAGTAAACAAACATATATTCATATGTCACTGGGGTTAATAAGAAAATGTTCAGTTTACATGGGAGGCAAAACAAATGGCAGGATTATGTTGTCTGGACAGATAACCCAGCAAAGTCAGAAGTGGGTCAAACAACCTTTCACTTGCCTTATAGAAAAGAATGGTGTAAACAAAAGGAAGGATATCTATGGAATGCTAAATGGTTTGCCTGTCATTTAAGGAGTCACAGTTAATTAACACATAAGAAGGCATTATTGGGCCGGGTGGTGGCGCACCTGGTTAAGTGCACGTTCCAATGCACAAGGACCTGGGTTCAAGCCCCCAGTCCCCACCTGCAAGGGGAAATCAAGCTTTGTGAGTGATGAAGCAGTGCTGTAGGTCTCTCTCTCTCTCTCTCTCTATCTTTCCCTCCCATCTTGATTTCTGGCTATCTCTAGCCAATAAATTAATAAAGATTAAAACAATCTAAGAAAAAAGGGCATTATCCATCTGTGCCATTTATGGGCAAGATAAGAAACTTAAACATTATTCAGTGAACAACCCCCTCCCAATATAAGATAGTTCTGCTTCACATGGAAATAATATTAAGATCATTTTTCTCTTCTGAGGTCATCATTTCATTCACAGGGTCAGGTGGCTGCTCTCAAAGTTTCTGGGAAGGTCAAGGACAGGGAGGTGAGGGCAGTGAGGCAGAAAAGACAGTGATTCTCATCCAAGACACCAGGACCAGTTTCATTCTCCTGAAATCATGTAACTATGAAAGACTCTGCTTCCAGTCTGGTCACAGAGGCAACAGATTCAAAGCAGAATTTTATCCCATATCCTTTCTTATAATCTGTTAATTTACCCTCAATAGCATTTTTTTTCTTTTGTCATCCTTGGAACTTTATCATTCTGAGTTGGATGCATCAGATAGAGGGACAGAAACAGAAACAAGAGAGAGAGGAAGGGAAAGACATCACATAAGCAGAGCTTCCTCCCATGTAGTGGGGACCACACTCAAACTTGGATCACACACATTGTAAACAGTGCCACTATCCAGGTGTGCTATCTTGCTCTCTGTACCAATAGCATTTCTTTTATAGCTCTACAGAGAAAAGTTGGCAATTCTTATTTTCCCCCATCAAGAGCATGAGAAAAATATATTTCAAGGGCCAACTGGGGCTGCACCTGGTTGAGTGGATATGTTACAGTGTGCAAAGCCTCGGGTTGGAGCTCCCAGTCCCCACCTGCAGGAAGAAAACTTCAGGAGTGGTAAAGCATAGCTGCAAGTATCTTTCTGTCTCTTTCCTTCTTTTTCCTCCTTCTCTTTCAATTTCTGGCCATCTCTATCTAAAAAACAAAGACAATTATAAAAAAAATAAAATAGATATATTTCAATAAGGAACAAATTTCCCATGATAAATCTCATGTCCAAAAAGTAAAATAGGGAGGTATTATAGTTATTTATTTATTTATTTTCATCATAACTTTACTGTTCTGGGTCTACTTTCTTCAGATATAAAGAAAGAGGTGTTGGTCCAGGAGGTGGTGCAGTAGGTATAGCACTGGATTCTCAAGCATGAGGTCCTGAGTTCAATCCCTGGCAGCACATGTTTCAGAGTGACACCTGGCTCTTTCTCTCTGCTCCTATCTTTTTCATTAGTAAATAAATAAAATCTCAAAAGGAAGAAAGAGATGGACGGCTGGGTGGTGGTACCCTCAAGCACAAGAATGCAGGTTTGAGCCCCACCTCCTCACTCACATAGGTGAAAACTTCATGAGCAGTGAAGCAGGTCTGCAGGTATCTATCTATCCCTTCCCCACACTATCCCTCTTCCCTCTCAATTTCTTTCTGTACTATCCAAAAAAAAAAAAATCAGAAAGATGGGGTCATAAAAAACATGGTAGGCAGGTGTGGTGAATTCATAGTGCCTGCACCAAGTCCTAAGGATAGCTCTGGTGGCAAATAAATAAATAAATAAACAAATAAATAGGAGGGGGCATTGAAATTCCAGTTGGGTAGTGTACTGCTCTGTCATGTGCTCAAATCCAGCCTCCACTGCACTGAAGGAAACTTTGGAAGGAAGGGAAGAAGGAAGGCAGGAAGGCAGGAAGACAGGAAGGAAGGGAGGGAGGGAGGGAGACTACAGCACTGAAGCTTCCCCCAATGGCATATGGGTCTGTTCACATAGCAAAACAGATACTCTCTCAGGTGAGCTACCTTACCAGCCATATGATTCTTGTATATTATTGTCCTTGATTTTTTAAATATTGATTTATTCCCTTTTGTTGCCCTTGTTGTTTTATTGTCATTGTTATTGATGTCGTTGTTGCTGGATAGGACAGAGAGAAATGGAAAATGGAGGGGAAGACAGAGAGGGGGAGAGAAAGATACACACCTGCAGACCTGCTTCACTGCTTGTGAAGCGACGGCCCTGCAGGTGGGGAGCCAGGGGTTCGAACCAGGACCCTTATGCCGGTCCTTGCACTTTGTGCCACCTGCGCTTAAGCCACTGCACTACCACTGGACTCCCGTCCTTGATATTTTTAATATCAGCAGTAGATATTACTGTCAGATTCTAAGAAGAATGGTCCAAGATGTGGAATCTTACATATAGACTGTAAAATATAGTAACTGCCATTATGTTATATTTAGGTTAAAAAAAAACACTGTGGTTACTATTACAGTTACTGGTCCATACAAAGAAAAACAAAAATATTATGGAAATATGTTCTACATATAAATTAGAATAACAGAAACACTGTAAAATGAAAAATCAGGTATTGCAAACATTAAACTAAATGTTCTTTAATAATTGTCTTACTACATTTTTCCATATTCAGGACCCTACATTTTAAAATTTAGTTACACGCAAGAAAAATTACATGGCCAGAGAAATAGTTCAACAGGTCAGGTCCATGGCGCTCAGATGCCTGAGGATGCCAGTTCAATCCCTAGCATCCCCTGTACTGGACTGGTGCTCTGGTTTTTCTCTTTTATCTAAAATAAAACCTCCTCAAATCATCAGATAGAGTAAAACAGTTCTACCAGACTTTGGATTCAAGGAATGCCAAATCACAAAAGTAGCATGCAATTAGAAAGTAGTTGTTAATTTAATGTTTATTTATAATTCAACAAGAAAGGACTGTTGGCTGGATCAAGACTTTAATCTGAATAAAAAGCTTCTTCATTTTCTCTAATACCTTTTAGTCTCTCTCTCTCTCTCCTATGTCCCAGGAAGTCATGGCATATGATTCTTAAACAAAACTTTTGCTTGCTGCTATTAATCCTTTCGGAGTCAGCAAATAAGTAATCCTTTTTATCACAAGGGCTGACAGAGCCTGTTGGTGAGACATCAGAATCTTCTGCTGATTGCAGGAAGAAAAAAAAAATCAGAGACAGAGAGATATGGGCAGGATAAATATCTCACAAAAGGTGCCATGGTTGAATTAAAAAGCTTAGACACTCAGAGCAAAGATGGATTATTATTATTTTGTTGCATTATAATCCATAGCAACATTAACTTGGATGGCGTGTTCTTATCCTCACCCCCTTCACTTGAGCGTCCATTGGGAATAGATAACTTGTGTCCATTTATGAAAGGAGAGAATAGAGACTCAACACAAGTCTAAAGCATGAAATACTATGTCTGCTATTTAAATTCATCACTTTCTACCTTTAGGCCCAATGATGAACACACTTTTTTTTTTCCTTCTCCCAATGTGTGACCTCTAGTCATTTATTCCATTTAGTTGATTTTATTCCTAATCTCAAAGAGCTCAGTGACAGAAAGACAAGTATAAAAGTGAATAATGTACTTCATCAACAACTCTTGCAGCCATTTTTTATAAAGACATACATGTGCTTTAGCAATAAAATTAAGATTCATTCCATGATCACTTCCAAATTATATTATAGTACTCATTATGGAAGATAAAATAACAAAATCTTCTTTGTATCATGGAAGGATGAACATCACCATTATTACCATAAGTATCACTGCAAGGCCATAATTAATACTTACAGAACATTTGGCAATTAATAATCATTGTTTCCATGTCCTGTGTATATGTTTACATGTATATATTTATGCCTATTAAGTAGACCTTATATAAGCTAGGAAACAGATGTAGTATATTATGGTGATAAAAAAGTTATTGATTTTTTTTTTACCCTGAAACAACTGCCTTCCGATACAACATTTCTTCAAGGGCCAGGCAGTGGTGCACCTAGTAAAGTGCACATATTACCGTGCTCAAAGACTCAGGTTCAAGTCCTCAGTCCCCACCTGCAGCAGGAAAGCTTCACAAGTGGTGAAGCAGTACAGTGAAGGTCTGTCTTTCTCTCTCCTTCTCTGTCCCCCATTCGTCTCTCAACATCTTTTTATCTTTATCAAATAACAAATAAGAAAACAATGAAAGCCTAATCGTTTTTTTTTTTTTAATTTTAGTAGAAAAGTATTTCCATGGAGAAACAAGAAATAGAAGATGGGAGTAGTCCACTCAGTTGAGTGCAGACATTACCATGCTAAAAGACCTGAGCTTGAGCCCCTGTCCTAACCTGCAGGGGGGACATTTCACAAGTAGTGAATCAGGTCTGCAAGTGTCTCTCTCTCTCTCTCTCTCTCTCCCTCCTTTCCCTCCCTTCTCAATGTTTCTCTGTCTTATCAAATAAAGTAGAAATAAAGAAGAAAATAATGGTCGCAGGGAGTAGTGGTTTTGTACAGCATGCACCCAGTCCCAGTAAAAAACCTGGTGGCAAATAAATAAAATAAAATAATAAAAACACAAGAGGGAGCCAGGCGGTGACGCGGTGGGTTAAGTGCCCCCGGCTCCCCACCTACAGGGGAGTCACTTCACAGGCGGTAAAGCAGGTCTGCAGGTGTCTATCTTTCTCTCCCCCTCTCTGTTTTCCCCTCCTCTCTCCATTTCTCTCTGTCCTAACAAGGACAATACCATCAGCAACAACAATAATAACTACAACAACAATTAAAAAAATACCAAGGGCAACAAAAGGGGAAAAAATAAAATAATAATAATAACAAAACACAAGAAATCAAAATGCATCTGGATAAAATATATTTCCCTTTTCTCTCAGTAACAGAATTCAATAATCATTCAAAAATTACTGAATGGATAATAGGTTGTTTTCAAAAGAAAGCTTAATTCATATTTGACCTACAGACTATTTCTAATGCAAAGATTTTTAAAATACTGGGCTTTCAAAAAAGTCATGATACATTTTCTGTGTTTCTATATGCAAAAATGCACTAGGACTTTTCTGACAGCCCAAACAATTCAATATTTAAGCCACAGATCAATGAAAATTCCAAGATAAGCTCCCCCTGAGGACATTATGATCTAACAAAAGGAAAATTCAATGAGACTAAATTTTCAAAACGTCTGACTCCACAGTCTAGTTCAGTGGCTGAGAAAAAAGACTCAAAATCTTCATTAATTTGACTTGAGGAACGTTCCTACTCATAACCACAGAATATGAGCTCAGATCTACAGGGATGTAGAGGTTACATAGGCTCCCATGCTGAATATGGGCCCCAGATCACATCAAATCAATGGGGTTTACAGTCAACAATATTTATACACCTTTCCCATATTTGGGAGCTACTCTCTTCCCTGATTCAATTTTCTGGTCTTTTTCCAGCCATGACATCATCTTTGCAGCCAATAACTTGGATCCACCTGCATATCAGATTCAGGCTCAGGAAGAAAAAAAAAACTAGTATAGTCATGGGCTCTTAGGAATATAACTAAAATAGGGCTACTAACTATCTACAAAATGGAGATGCCTCAACTCTTCATAGGAACTTTACCAGCCTTTAGGTTCATGATTAGTCAACAATTTGTTTGGCTCTATACATTAACTCTTTTTTTCAGCCACCAGTTTCCAGATGCTAATATGATGCCAACCAGACTTCCCTGGACAGAGGACCCCACCAATGTGTCCCTCTTCCCCAGAACCCTGCCCTGCTAGGGAACGAGAGAGACATGCTAGGAATATGGATCAACCTGCCAATGCCCATATTCCGCGGGGAAGCAATTACAGAAGCCAGACCTTCTACCTTCTGCAGCCCATAATGACCCTGGGTCCACACTCCCAGAGGGATAAAGAATAGGAAAGCTATCAGGGGAGGAGATGGAATACGGAGTTCTAGTGGTGGGAATTGTGTGAAATTGTACCCCTCTTATCCTTTGGTGTTTGTCAGTGTTTCCTTTTCATAAATAAAATTTTTTTTAAAAAATCAAGTATGCTCTTATCTTCTTTATCCAACAATCTTTCCTGGGTATTTAGGTTGTGTCCATAATTTAGTTACTATGAATAGTGCAACTATGAATACAGAAGTACATATGTTCGAAAACCTAGAAAGAGGTAAAGTCAAGCAAGAAAATTCTTCAGGGGGAAGTAAATAATCATAAGTGTCTCTGAGGCTACTGGGAGGTCAAATAAAATGGGAAATGATGGAAGAATGAGTGGACAGATTCTGAAAGTCTGTATGATTAGCCTAATTAAAATAGACCTTGTCTTTACATATTCATCCAGTTTTACCCAATCAATGATGTCAGCACAATACTTGGAATTCTTGGGGCATGATTTAAGTTCAGTTGTGTTTAATTTCTTCAGAGCAACAGTAAGAGAGAGTAAGTAAAAAAAAAAAATGTCTGGACATAGATACCATTTTTACTGAGCCTAACAGTAATGCTTTTATTACCTGACCTCAATAGTATGAAATTAATCTATTTTTAAAAGAAAATAGGGGACAGGGTGTTGATGAAAACTAATCAATCACCTTGGGTGATGATTAATAGAAGGTAGTTTTGTGTGGGCTGCAGGCGTATCTACAATGCAGGTTGAGAAGTGGTCGTTTTATAGTTCATTACATATCTCTGTGATGTTATTTATTGTTTACTTAAGCAATAGCAATTGAAGCACAAGCCAATTCCTGGGAATTAATGACCCACCGGGAGAGTCCATTACCTCTGGACATTAACCCCAGTCAGTTCTCGGTTTTTCCAGGAAAATCCCTTTAAAGAATTATTTGTTCTCTATTCCTTGTCACATTTAAAAACAATATTTTAAATATTCCTGCAGTCTGAGCTCATTGAATGATACTAACCGTTTTTCTCTCTTGAAAGCAGTAGGTTCATTAAGATAATAGTGAGGAGAAAGCTACAAAGGCCACTTAATTAAATATCTGAGTTTATTGTGTTGTAGACAGCAACTTACAAAAAGGAACAGAAAAGAAAAAGACAAACATGGAGATGTTGTAGGGGTGAAGGAACCATCCTGCACTGTTGGTGGGAATTCAAATTGGTGTAACCTCTGCAGAGAGAAGTCTGGAGAACGCTCAGAATTTGAGAAATGGACCTTCTTTATGACCCAGCAATTCTTCTCCTGGAATATCCTAAGGAACCAAGCACAGTCATTCACATAGATCTATGTATACCTGTGTTCACAGCAGCAGGACTTATAACAGTCCAAAACCTGGAAGCAACCTAGGTATTCAACATTAGATGAGTGCTAAGAAAGTTGTGGTGCATATACACATAATAGAATACTACTCAGCTATTAAAAATGATGAATCACCTTCTTCTCCTCATCTTTGATGGAGCTTTAAGGAATCATGTGAAGTGAGATAAACCAGAAAGAGTATGAATTATCTCACCAATGTGCAAAACTGAAGAAACAAAATAAAACTTGGACTGGTTTGATATATTGCACCAAAGCAAAGTACTCTGGGGAAGGAGAAAAGAAAAAAAACCACCTCCTAGTAATCTCAGAATGAAAACTGAAGAAACATTTGGAAATGTTGGTTATGTTCTATTTCTAGGTATTATTCAGCGGTCCTCAATTCCATAAACTTAGTGGTCAGAACTGAATCTTGGCTGGGTTCTCAGGAAGGTACATGTTCATTAGCAGAGATAAAAGTCTGCATTCATGCATCCTGGGTTCAGTTCCTGGTTCTGCCACTTTCTAGCTGTGGAATGTAGACAAATTAATGAAATATATATATATATATTTTTAAGAAGTTAAAAGAAAAGATCAGACACAGAGAGAAAAACACCAAAGTTGCACATATACAGAAGAAAGTGGCTTGCTTGAAAACTTGACTAGAAAGCAAAAAGGTCTCAAGAAAAAAATAGAATCAATATTAATCACACCTTGATCTGGAACTTCCTAACCTTAAGAACTATAAGATGTGAAAAATTTCTGCTATTTAACTTATTCAATCTGTTATGTGTTCATATATGGTAAATAGATAGACATCAGATTTACTTATTTTCCTAATTATGAATCCTAATGAATACATAATTAATGCTTTCTTTAAAATTCCATCATATAATAGGACATGACTCTTTGGATAATTATTTAGTGATTTTTCTTTTTCTTAATATTTTATTTATTTTTATGAGAGATGAGAGAGAGAGAGATTAGAGAACTGCTCAGCTCTAGCTT